>NC_137690.1:9318763-9518763 GCF_963989245.1 Nansenia antarctica
TTAAACGCAGAGATTAATCAGGAATGTTGGCAAGTTGACATTGTTTTATGAGGCTAGCAGAGGATCTCTTAACTGAAGCACATCTATAGTCTGTTTAAGGAATCATTCTCCACTCTGCTCATGAAGTGCTCTGATGAGGCTGAGGTGGTGGGGGAACCTGGGGAATCTTATTCAATCTATTATACAGTAGGAGGCAGGTAGGAAGGGGGTGCCATTAAAGCTAAAGCTAGCGAAGCAAAACAGGACAAAATTAAAACATGATTAGTTCTACTGGATGGAGAGAAAAAAAAAGAGAAAATCAGCTATAAAAGAGGTACACAATGCACCATCGGGGGGGAGGATTAGATTTTAATCAGACACGGATGGAGGGAGGGAGACGTGAGAACGATATGAAAACACAAACCGCTCGTTTAATGATAATGATCACTGATGAGTCACAGGAAGTTATAGAGACTTTGTTTTTGGAAACACTCAAAAGTTGCTGAAGTTGTCAAGCAGAAGACCATGTGAAGCTCCGACCTGACATATTATGTATCTCTCACTCTATTGACTCTTTGTACTGTTCATAGCCTAATGAATGACACTGTCAATTAGCAGGCTACCGCTAAGAAGATTAAGCCACGCTGCAGTGAGCCGAGAGACCGTGTATAGGCCGAGAGAGAGAGAGAGAGAGAGGAAGAGAGAGAGGAAGAGAGAGAGAAAGAGAGAGAAAGAGAGAGAGAGAGAGAGAGAGGAAGAGAGAGAAAGAGAGAGAAAGAGAGAGAGAGAGAGGAAGAGAGAGAGAGAGAGAGAGAGAGAGAGAGAGAGAGAGAGAGAGAGAGAGAGAGAGAGAGAGAGAGAGAGAGAGAGAGGAAGAGAGTCAGGAAGTACGCTGGCAGATCATATGGTGCTATATAGAATAGTCTGTCTTATTAGTCAGGCTAGTCATGAAGAGGATGTGGAGGAGGCTGTGGCAGCAGGGCTGGAGAGACTTATCACTGGTGGGTAGAGGGAGGGGGCGGAGGGGGGGGTGGCCTTGAATGTCCGTGGGTTTTTACAGAAACTTCACTCTAGAGAATGGCTTCCTCTGGCTGTGGTGTGGTGGAGTGTTTAGAGTGCTGGTGGCACAAATGTTTTAGAGTGCTGGCACGGATTTGTAAAAGGTTACCAATACATCACTTGCTCTTCGAGAGAGGAAGTCAGGTATTTCAACCGTCCCTGTTTCCCAAACGATGGGCAATATTTTTTGCATAGAACCAGAGCAAGTGCCTGACATGAAAAAGACAATTATTTGAATTGAATAGCAGAGATATGTTTTCAACTAGAGTGGATTTAGGATGCTGGCATAAATAATAAACTCGTTTTCCTTTTTTCCCTTATTGCATATCTACTTTTTTGACAAGCTGTTGCCAGGAACAAAACTCAACACCCCAGTCCAGATGGATCTCTAGCGGCTTATGTCAGGTTTGAGCCGTGGCTAGACTATTATGCCATATGTATCACAGCTCTGCATCCAGAGGTTATTTACAACAACAAAGGACAGACTGCAGAGGAGGGGAGACTGTGTGTATTCACCAGCCTCCGGATCGCTTTGGAAGATCTGCCAAGAAGCCATGCCCTCCATCATTTGTCTGGGAGGCTAGGATGACACAGATGGCAAGGCCATGGCACCATATGCCCCCGCCAAGCCACGCACCTGCCGGAGGGAGGGCACGGACAGGGCCCAATCTTTTTGTGCTGTCTGGATCAGAGCAGACACAAACTTGGACAGTGAGACACGAGACACCAGACACCTTTTCAGCAGTATGCACTGTAACATCAATTACTTTTCATGCAATGAATCAACGCCAATACAAGGACACCCGTCTCACAACTAAAGAAAAAAGCTAGCCAGCCTTCTCGTTTGAGAAGGAATTAAATGAATCATATAATGGAGAAGAAGGGTCCTCATGCAATTTTTAGGCTGTTATCAACATGTCAGGGTTCCTTCACAAAGAAAGCCTGATTAATAAAAGTATGCATAGTCAAGTGTATGACGTATGGTGCATAGGTGCAGCATTAATAGATTATAGTAGGTTACTTAACATGCACAATCAGCATCTACATAGAAGATTCTGTTACCCTTTATTCGCATTGCAGGTATAATGATAGCAATTGTCTGCAGTGAATGTATTAGCCCAGTCTAGCCTACATACAGGTAAAAAAAAAAATCTATAAATAGTATTTAAATACATAACCAAAAGAGAGACAGAGAAAGTTATCTTCATTGATTCTTTTGCACTTTTTTATATTCTTAGGGTGCGAAGAAAGTACAGTATGAACTAGACTTCAGTATGCCTGAACTGACCTAAAGGGAGCCACTGCAGACTATTCGGAAACATCAACAACGTGCCTCTATTAAAGATTACTTCTCTATGGCTATTATGACCATAAAGGAGCATAGTACCCTATTAAATCTCACAGCTCATAAACGCTCATATCTGTAATCTTTAAGATGTTTACAATTTCATAGTCTTCATATTCACTTCCAGATCCTCTTTGCATAAGCTACTGTATATTCCACAGACATTATCCCACATCAGTATCCCTGATGCTTTAACAAATACATCCTCTTTACTACTAGAAGTGGACTGGTCATGTGGTCAGCTTCTGGTATAGAAGAAGAAGAAGGTTCAACCATTGTCATTGCACAGAGTACAACGAAATGTATTTTATGCTCTAGGCAAGGGGTCAGAGCTATAGAAGGCAACCCTGGAGCAATTAAGGGTTCAGTGGCTCGCTCAAGGATACTTCGACACGTGGCCAGACAGGGTTTGAACTGCCGAGCTGCCAACCTTGTGATCGTTACACGCCGGCTCTACCGGCTGAGCCACTGCCCCCCCATAGCGGCAGTGGCACTAATATATCCATGGGATAGACAGTCATGGTCAAACTGAGGGGTTGTCCTTTAAAGATCAGCCATCAATAATAGATCATCGGCCATCAACATTGCATATCAGATGAAGGACCTGAGTCTGGCAAAATAATTAGACAATAATCAACTTTAACCCTCATCACTTTTCTGTAAATGTTGGGATCTTGAATAAGTCAACAGGGTCTATGGTGTGATGGGGGGCATAGATAGAACCAAGCAGTGCCAGATGACCTGCCAGCATTCAGAAATAATGCAAGACATGGTAGGCTATACATGCTGTTCATTAAAGGGCAAGTCAGTAACAGAAAGAATTCAGACCATTAAATCAAGGGGATGAAAAACGTGTCTTTGTTTTGACACATGGATTGATGAGGTTGACTGCTATAAGCTACTTTTGGGTGCAAAATTGCATGCAGATTGTTGACATCTGAATCAAGAACTGTGCAGTCAATGCATATTAACTATGCATGTGTCATTCAATATTATGAGTGTCCATGTTCTACATGTAAGTGACTTTGAAACTGTCTTGTTAAGACAGCAGTGGAGGCTGATGGAGGTAGAAATCGAAGGACCGTCTCATTGTGACAACGCATGGAGTGGAACACACATGTTCGATACAATTCCTCATTCCATCCTCATGTATTACAATGAGCCAGTACAATGAGACGATTTATACCTCCACCGTATTCCCCTGTAAGACAGACAGAGGGGCTATGGCCCTAAGATGATCCTTCCTTATTAAAAGTGGTTATAAACGAGGCCAACACCTCCGTGTTTATAGCGCAGGGAGAGAACAGAACAGTGGGCTCATCTCCGGTGCCCTCTCTGATGCCCTTTACTGAAAACCTGTTCAGCAAACAGTTTCACGGAAGAGTGCTTATCCATATTCCAGCGAGGTGAGCGATGTGATTTCATCGTTGATTACCTCTGGTGTTCGGTTTGGTTGGTTTAATGTTGAATAAATATAGTGAACTGCTGAACAGAATTATAAGTACGCGGCCCCCTCTCCACGGCAAGATAAACAATACGCGGATTACGTCGGTTGAGCCGACAATGGTTTATTAATCCCGCCGAGTCACTCTGACAACTTTGGCAGTTTGTTTCTGACAAGGTCAACTGTTACACTGCTGGATAGTGAAACTTATCCCCACTGTGAGTTTGACCTCCACCGATACGTTTGAGATTCAGATAATTACATTGAAAAACTTGGCAGGATTTATATGATAGCAATCGGTTGCCTTAATTCTCCAGTAATTTGAAACCCCCAATTGATCTGCATGCTTGAACAGACAGGTTTTTCGGGTTTATTGCCTTCCAATCCGTGGTATCAGATGCGTGCTTTCGGTGAGGCGTTTTATCAGAACAACTTACAGTCAAAGTGACACGCCTTCAACAGTGTTTCATCTCTCCTGGGGCCACCCTCTCTGGCCACTAAAAGGCCCATTCCTTCTCGAGGTTTCAGCAGCAGTGACAGGGCAACCCTACACTTGCATGGCCAGCGGCCTAGTCCTGATGCATAAAGCATCAGATTGCACACGAGCCCTGATACAAACAACTTGTCATGGGGTGATATTTACTCTGCTGCACGGACATTAATCACACACAACAATGCCCTTGGAAGAAAGGAAGGGGCCTGGTTTGGGGCGAAAGAGGAGTAGGACTTGTTCACCTCAGTTGGCCTGAGAGAGAGACAGGGATGGGGGAGAGATAGAGAGAGGGATTGATACAGCGACTGAAAGATAGACAGAGGAGAGATAAGAGAGAGAGAGAGATAGAGAGAGAGACAGAAAGACAGAGATAGAGAGAGAGACGGTGAGAGAGAGCGAGAGAGAGAAAGAGAGAGAGAGTGAGAGAGAGAGAGAGACAGAAAGATAGAGATAGAGAGAGAGACAGTGAGAGAGAGCGAGAGAGATAGGGAGATGTCGAGAGGGAGAGACAGAGAGGTAGACACACAGAGAGATGGAGGGGAAGAGTGAGCAGATAGTTAGGGGCTGAAGCCAAGAGCACTATTAGGCATAACCCTGTTTGGCCTGTGAGATGTTGATCCAGGAACTTTTGATTACGGTACATGTATTGTGTAAATATGAAAAACCGGAAGAGATATGCTGTATATGCCTTCAGCAAGACCTGTCCTATAAAGCTTGATTCCCATCTACTGCATGAGGGATTGTGCAAGGGATTTACAAACATGAACTAAGAGAGGCTGGGGTTGGTTCATACAGTCTGTGACCTATAGGCTAAAGCTTACCATTGTTCATTCTCCCAGGATGCAGTATTATTAGAGCAGCAGATTTAATACCAAAGAAATGCACCAACATAATTCCTTCCCTCATGTACAGTGTTTTTACCTGTAGACTAAGAGAGATTTGAGGTTCAAATAGCGTTTTGTCCCAACCCATCTTTAAACACATGAACAAACAAACGAACAAAAACAATATGATTGTATTATTATTCCTATCCATTACAATCGTCTAATGAAATCCATAAAGTGTGTGTGTGTGTGTGTGTGTGTGTGTCTGGTGTATGTGGGAGTGTGTGTCTGTGTGTGTTTGTGTGTGTGGGTGTCCGTGTGTGTGTGTGTATGTATGTGTGTGTCTGTGTATGTCTTTGTGTGTGTGTATGTCTGTATGTATGTATGTATGTATGTGTGTGTCTGTGTGTGTGTGGGTGTGTGTGTGTGCGTGTGTGTGTGTGTGTGTGCGTGTGTGTGTGTGCGTGTGTATGTATGTGCGTGTCTGTCTCTGTGTGTGTGTGTGTGTGTGTGTGTGTGTGCGTGTGTGTGTGTGTGTAGTGACTGTAGGTCCTGACAGCGGCTCAGCTATGAGACGGATACTGTCCCAGATGACTGCCCATCCCGTTGGTGTAAATTATCCCTGTCACTCTCAACAGCCAACCGTTATGTAGAGGCTCATTAGTCTAACCACACAAGAGCTCCCTTTCACACACCGACCAGTGTCTCAGCTCACCGGAGGCGGAGATACCCGCCTGCGGACTCTGGCGAGAGACACACATACACATACACACACACACTCACACATCCACACACACACATATACACACACACACACACACACACACGCACACACACAAAATAAACGTAAACATGAGGTCATGGACACTCAGCCACAAACCATACATTTGGATTTCGACCCTTGAACCACCGTACAGTCAAATGCTCTCAAAAGCAAAATCCAATACAGGATGCCCTTTCTAATGGATGCGTTATGGACTCCATTAAAGGGCTCGTAAAAACAGCCTGGCATATGAACTAAGTGTTTTGTGGTACCGAGGGTCTTGTAGTCAGTAAATTGTGTGGGAAATGCAGCAGTTACACACATGCGGACAGCCTCCCGGAGCCTGTCAAAGGAGTAGACTTTCTGTATACATTTTAGTATTCAAGTTGACAAATAATGATGAGAGAGAGAGACAGCCATGGTGCAAATTTATGCAATTCATAATGTGTTTGTGTGTGCGTGCGTGCGTGCCTGTGTGCGTGTCTGCATATTTATGTGTGTATTTGTGTGCGTGCATATCAATGTACTGTATGTGTCTGCACATTCTCTGTTGAGCCTTTTCACTCTTGCTTGGGAAACTCCAATCTCGCCTGCACAGCTTTTCACCAATCTGCACAGAGACACACAATGCAGGGAGGCGAGGTGACTCAGTACTGGAAGAGCCCCATACTCCCTCCCTACCTGTCATCTGCCGTGGAGATGTCTGCCCAGCACACCGCCTGACTGGAATCCCACACAGGCATCATCACCTCAGGCCAAAAACAAGACTTCATGAGCTGAGAGACACACTCACGTGTCTTCACTCCCAGGCGGACGCTTCATTATATGTGGGTTATCTATTTATCTATCTTAATAAACAAACACTGCATATTAATGAATGCTGTTCGTTTGAATCTTATAGTGTACATCACATGGCTCTTGTGTGTTGTCCTAGCTCCAGGTGGTGTTTTTCTTCTTTGATGTGTATTGGTGCTAATTTGCAAGATTCAACTCAAGCGATGACTCACTGATTGGACCAGTGCATGCTTATTACGTATGCAGAGTGAGTAATAGTGGGGTAGTGTTCTAGAATTCATCGAGGGTCACCGATAATGAGAGTAAGCAGCTCCCTCCCTCCTGCTCGCTATGCTACAGTGTCACACTCCAGCACAAGGACTCTGTCTCCTGCTGATGTGTCTGCGTAGTAGAGAGAGAGATGGGGCCGCTGTTCAAGATACTCACACGAGAAGCAGCAGCAACAGCAGCAACAGCAACAACAACAACAACAACAACAACAACAACAACAACAACAACAACAATAACAACAACAGAACCACAACAACAACAACGATCAGTGTGTGAGTGACTGTGGGTGAGTATATCTGAGAAAACTTCCAGAAGGACATTTAAAGTAATATATTATGTAACCGTGTGATGTATCGAACCGCTTGCTAAGTGCTGTACAGCCTTCTATTCTGAATAGTCTCGCAGCATTAGGAGTAAATAAATTAAGGTCATATGGGGTTTGAGGCTGTCAAGTTGTCCGGGCTTAGCTTCATAGTAAATCATTTCAATTCACCAAGTAGGAGCTTGGTGGTGTCCATGGACGACTTAACGTTCACTGTGTAAATTGCCCTTGAGGACCGGGGCAACAGTTTATAATAGATAAACAGTCAGTCAACGGGGGCCGTTCTTCACAGGTCAACTCAGTCCATGATGTGATGTTACACCAAGATGGTATCACCCTGAGAGTCATAACAGAAAACCGGTTCTATCCCTCAGAACGGGCGAGCAATCTGACGAGCCCCACTCCCCCACTCTCATATGTTGTTGATGAAGAGCTTCCACCAGATTGCCTACTCATCGTACGCAAATACTCCTTAATTATAGGATTCCTAAACCTGCGTGTGAACATAAATAAATAAACACATGGCGATGGAGTGAACAAGCAGAGGCAAACAGAAGTCTGCGAATGCTCCTGTGGATTCTGAGAGGATTTCTCCAAGGTCAGTACTAAGGACTGCCTGGTGTATGGTGTGCATATCAATTGAGTGGCACCAAGCACACCTGCTACAGTGGGAGCAGGTACAAGTATCAATGAATGAATGAATGAATGGATGGATGAATGAATGCATGAATGAATGAATGACTGAATGAATGAATGAATGAATGAATGAATGAATGAAGGATCTTTATTGTCATTGGTGCCTAGGTGCTAACAATCAAACACACTCCTAAGATAATAAAAAACAAGAATGAGACATACATAGACATAAATAGGGGGGATATAAATAGGGCGATAAGTGATCGGTAGGAATCTGAGAATGTATCTATTATGTAACTTATATACTTATATACACAATATGGCCTATTCACAGGGGGGTATATAGACAGAGGGGAGTTAGCATGTATCTGTGTACTTTTATAAACATATAAACATATGAACTAGTAACGTATATACAGTATATGAACCTAACACAAGAATGTTATACATATTATATGCAGGGTTATAGAACATTGCACTATTCCCTTGGTTATTGCACAGTAGTTTCTCGTATTGCACAGGAGGCAGAGGATAAAATATAGTAAGTCGTTTCACTCAAATGAAAACACTATAGATTGTATCATTGTCATATGGACATGTTCAGGTGCCTCCTCATCCCCACTACCCCCCTGTACAGTTTCTCTACTATAAATAAATAAAAACTAATTTAAAAAAAAGTCCTTCTTCTAGCATTGTAACTGCCAATGGCCCCTGCTCATAGATTGGATGATCGATAGAAGATTAACTTACTTACACAAATGTATTTGTTGTAAATCACTTTGGATAGAAGGCATCTGCTAAATGCCAAAAAATTAAATGTATACACAGAGCGTAACACAAATAGTTACACTCAAATGAATAAACTACAGATTGTATCTTTGTCATATGGAAACATTTGGTTCAGGTAAGTGTACACAGGGGGGGGGGAAACAAGTAGTTTCACTCTAATGAATAAACTAGACATTGTAGCTTTGTCTTCATGTCAGTGGGAGGCAATGTCGATTGTAAGTTAAAATAGGGCTTACAAAACAGTGGGGCTAAAACAATAATTGTGCAGTAATCAGATGACAAAGGACACTGACTGTGCGTTTCGTACGAGACACGCCTTTGCACTGTCCTTCATCCAGGGAGAACGTGTTAGGCTTCCAGGCAGTGTGTCAAACAGAGAATAGGAAGAGCCTTTTTGTGTCCATGAATACTGAAGCAATCAAGGCATCTATTATTCAACACGCAGAGAGAAATGAGTGTGAGATGTCCATCGGCACTGCATCCCGGGGACCGCATTGTTGTTCCTGACAGCAGAGGAACAATACAAATGCAAGAATTCCATTCCAAATAAGGTAGTCAGTGGGAAGACTTCCAGTGGGGCTAGAGGCAGAAGATGTACTGGCTTTCACCACAGTATCATGAAGAAAAAACATGGCATTTCACTCATTATGTGGTGTGTGGGCAATGTTGTGTATGTTTCAAGTCTTTTTCTACAACAGCATGTTTGGATACTGGATACTGATAGGCTAGCAACAGTAGTAAATACCCCAACAACCTTCAGTTCAGACCGCATTTCCACTATCAATGCGCCTCCCAATCAATCTGATTAAGAACTCCTGTGCTGACCTACAATGCAATCGTTGATCTTGTTTATGGGACTATATTCTGTGGCGGAAGGATATGTGTATTCTGAAACGATTAATGACTGTAAATAAATGAATTTAATGTTAAAACTGTATTTATTTTTTTATATTATGTGGTAGCTGTTGTAGAAAAGCAATTTACCATTCGAGGGCGGGGTCGGCTTCACCTCGTGCAACAACCCTGTACCAGTGGTAAATGCCTCCACAACCCCCTTCCTCTCATGGTAAATTGCTTACGTTTTACGTTATACTGTATATTTGTGAGTATCATAAGAAGCTATCGTCTTACAGGAACACATCTTAACAAGACACCTGAAAATCTGAAGTCTTGTGATTTATGCTAAAGTCTACATACACATACAGTGGCAGCTAATTATAATCAATTGAATGGGAAAGTGTGTCTAGCACTGTATATTATATATGTATATAATATAACACTTTGAATTAGAGAAATACACCAAAACATACAAACAGGAAAAAAGCACTTACCATGTGAAAATGTAATGCAGTATGTGGGTGTATAAGAGCTCATCATGTATTTCCAAGGCCTGCAATAAGTAGTCTGTGCACATGACAAATAGAAGAAAGCTCTTAATGCATGAATACTAAATAATTCTCTCTTTCCCATCATCGCCTCTTGCTTAAGTACTCCTCAACTTTCAGAGCCCACCCTCACTATCCACACCAAACGTTATGATTGTCATTGAACGGATTTGCTTCATGAAGCTTTTGCATGTAGTGTATATATAATATATATGCCATTTAGCTGACGCTTTTATCCAGAGCCGACTTACATTGCAGTGAGTGCATACATATTTCAGTATATATGGTCCCAGTGGGAATCGAACCCACAAAAAGTGATCATTAAAGATGCATGTATTTTTTTTGCTTCTTTCAATCTTTTCTTTGGGCATGTGCTGCTCTACCCTTCAGACCTGTTCTCTGTGTGTAGCCCACTAGCATATATCCTTACATAACCATCTCTACATGTTTAGGGTAGCAAGGGAGAATGATTAATTTACAACCCATTTTTTCTTCGAAGGCTCATCCCCTGTCATCAAGAGATAAACTACATGGTCGACAAATCTCAAGGGATATGCATTCCTATGCATTCCTATTCGACCTGCAAACATGTCAACATGATTGTATTTCCTGGGCTTAAACGTCAATCCTCTTTTGACCACAATATGTCATCATTATTTACTGTAGTACTACAGAATACACTACCCTTGTCTATTCATAGCAAGATTATAGACAGCGCATTAAATGTCCTGATTGACAGGTAACCTTGATCTAAAGCTTGGTCTAATGTTTCACTCATTCTCATTCTTGATTGATTAATGTAGAATGTAATGGTTTTAGGAATACATTCTCTTTCTTACTTTTTCTGCACTTTTGTTTGTAGTACAGTTGTACATTAACCCTGTAGGACCCAGGTATAGAAAAATATTACATATTTTTCACCTTTCAGATGCTGTTGTAGGAGGCCAATGTTTACGTTTTAGTACGTTTTCAAATCCAGTCCAATAAAACAAAGGGATGCGCCTGAAAGAAAGTGTGCAGGTTGTATGAGTTGGTCAGAGGGCCGGACCTATAAACACATTTACCAACCAATAGTATTGCGAGGGTAAAGAATAGGACCCACTGACTGTAAATGTGGTTTTAAAAAAACAAAACCTTTACACATACATTTTTGGGGGGATAGCTAAATGTGATGTAGTAATGCTACAGGGGGTCAAAGGGCAATGATACCCTCTGCTATTAGATGTGTGTTCAGATTTGTTGTGTTATACAGTAGATTATCTTACATTGAGAAACATTCACATCATGTGGATCTGGATAGTGGGTATCCTAAAGTCAAAGGGGAACTGATTACTGGAAATTAATCACTCTGACTAATTACCTGTGTTGTGAAAGGAAGAGAAGATAATTATTGCGCTCTTAGCTGTAGCAAATGATCTAGTGGTGGACACAATGCCTTCTAAGCAAATCCTTTGAAAGAAGCAGGTTTCAAAGCTCAATTCGATTATTCAAAAGGTGTAATAATCTGTCTTGATTAAGATTGCAAGGGCTGAGATGGGTGAGTGCAGCATGTATATCCCACACAATGATTTACTGCACCACTTCACTGTGATGTATGAGATTGAGTCTGAAAAGCAATATTGGTTTCGAAATATCCTTTTTTAAACAACCAGATTCTCCATAATGCCTTGCACATATCAATGAACCAATTAAAATTCACATTTCTTTCATTAGAAAACCGGGAAGCCATGCATCTTATCTGTCAATCCTGTCACACCTACTAATCAGAATGTTCATGTAGCACACGTATGATCATACAGACAGATTGAGCCAATTTAATTTCACTGGTGACTTGATTTCAGATTTGGGTATTTGATATTAAGTCTATATTCATTGCACTGTAGAGGTGGTAATATGGACTCTAGATGTCTTTGAATCCACAGTAGGAAATTATTATAACAAATATACAAATATGAAGGAACTGTTTTATGTATGCTAGGCTTTTAGCACAGTCATGGCATAACGGTAGTCTTTCAAGCAGGGCGGGCTGGTGGAGGCAGAAATCGGAGGACGACCTCATTGCACTGGCTCCATGTTAGTTATAGAATAGACTTCAAGATTCTTTTACTAGCCTATAAATCACTCCACTGCCATGCACCCGAATACATCATGGACATGCTTGTAAGATACACACCAGGTAGACCCCTGAGGTCCACTGGCACTGAACTCCTGACAGTCCCAGAAGCCAGGACCAAGAAATTATGCAGAGGCGGCTTTCAGTATGCTCCCAGACTATGGAACATCCTACCTGAGAGCCTGAGATTGTCCAAAACTCTGGAAACATTTAAGCGAGACCTCCAAACCTACTTATTCAATCTCGCCATTTAAATGTCCATCTTAGTTGTTGCTTTTATCTTCTTTGCTCTTTGTGAAGCGCATTGGGTCACATTTTGTGAGAAATGTGCTATACAAATAACATTTTGATTTGATTTGATTTGATTTGTAATTCATGGAATTGAATGAGGAATGGCATCACGTGTTTGATACCATTCCTGCTTCCATTCCATGCATTACAACGAGACTGTCCTCTGATTTCTACCTCCAACGGCCTCCTCTGCTTTCAAGTATAGCTGGACAGCGACAGTAGGCCTAAGTTGCATTACATTACTTTATGGATGCCATGATAAGGCAGATACGTGTACTGTAGATGCGTGGGATCCATGGTTACCAAGTCAAAGCTTCCTTTCTTTTCATCTTTTTTTTCTGAATTCTTTCCTCCTTTGCTTTTATCTATTCACTCCACTGTCAATTACAAGGAATGAAATCATTTGAAGTTAAGGTCACGTAACTTCTGTCAAATAATAGACAAAAAGTCTCCATAATAGTCTTACCATATACTTAATTCCCAGAAAGAAATAATAGACACTTTCTGAGGACCTACTTACAATTGAAAACATTGAACATGAAATGCTAGCTTTTTATCACAACAATGGAAACAATGGTTTAGACCCATCCGTCTATCAGCGTTTGATGTAAATTGGATTTAGCATGTTCAGAGGTTTACATGAATAACAGCTAAAGCAACCATATCCTGAGGGATGTTCGTCCGATGGTGACAATGATGTGATGGAGTCGTCTCCTTTGTTGACTTGTCTGTTGCCTGTCAGTCACTTGCAGGTGTGCGGTTGTCTTTCCAAATGGGGGTTTGCCTTTTTTGACTCGTATGAAGTTCAATCTTAGCAAACTGCAGGTTTGGAAGGAAGCTGTTATATACCTGTCTCCACCCCATTGCTATTTGCTACTACTGTATATTTCATGTTCTGTGACCTCAATGCAGTATTCTCAACAGCACCAGCTGCCTTGTTAGAGTAGCTTTGTTTTAAATGTCGAAGAACACTGGGGCCATAGCCAAGTCGATCCATAGAACTGTGACGTGATTTCCCTTTTCAGTGCTGCTTTTGAGTTCAACTGTCAACAATCACTTAGGAGAAGGTGAAATGGATGAGTGCTAGATGGAACCGAAAAAAATAAAATAAAAACAGTAGCTAAACACTGATGGTAGCCAAAGTAATTTTCTCTGGGAAAAAGGATGTGTGTAGACTATTGATCACTGATTGTGAGTGTGCCCAACCTTGGGTTAATACAGCCTCTGTGCACTCAGATGCATCATTTTCTGTCATCATTAGGGAAACCAATCGATTTGCTTAGATAAAAGGAATGTGTAGACGGAAAGAGTGGTCCTGAACAACTCCCCAGAGTATCAAAGGCCAGAGAGGCCATGTAACACACCTTGTTAGCTACTTGTTTTGTACTTGTTAAGGTCGCTGTAGAATGTGTCTTTTATCATGTTCAAACATAATATGATATACTGTATATAAGTATATCAAAATATTATCTGACACTAAGTTATGTTGATTTCGTTTTTTAATCTTTATATAATGTGTAATAACTTCATAACTCTAAAAAAAACATTGTCTACTGTATATTACAGTATGACTTCCAGATGTTCTCTTTACTCTTTATATTTATATGTGTAATACACAGACATTGCACCGTCATCTGTGTGACATCTTGCTGAATTATACATTGAACATATGACACACTATGGCATTTTCCATTTCGATAAGACATAAGATATTAGGAGGCATAAGATATTAGGAGGCCGCATTACCTATGTGGTCTAGGGCAGGGTATATTACATTGGGAGATGCATCAAATGACTATTAGGACTAATCCAGCCAGCAACTGTAATCCTTCAAGGTACAGCTGCTTCTCTGAAGTGGACATGTTGTTAGTCAACTTGAACATACTGACAAAAAATTCCAAAGAACTACATGTGCATCTTCGGGTCATCACGGGTCTCGTATCATTTGTAGATGTTTTACAACTGGTATTAGATCTCAACATGCAGTGAAAGGATACTTTGACATATATATTAAGATTGGGCTGCACATGTTTCTCCGATACTAGATGTTACCATGTGAAAACAGAGCGGCAAAGAATGATCTGAACTTCATGAAGATATTTTGAAGCAGAGAACATGAATAATTAGGAGGGAACACTGTCAGAATATGTCTACATTAGAGACATTAGACAGTGTGCTGGGAATTAGACAGTGTGCTGTTCCCCAAACAGCTCGCAGACACATGGGGAATGTTGACAGGATGCACAGGAAGAAGCTTGCTATGGATCATTACGATACGGTACAGTAGGTGCCCTTTGGAGCAGTTGAAATAATGAAGAAAAAAAAGGAATCATCTCATGTTTTGATATGGATTAACTGTCAAAGATTCTAAAATGTATGATCTAAAGTTGAGTGGAGAGGGGGAAAAGAAACCAGAGCACACAAACTAAACCAGGCTTTATCAAAGGGTGAACATTAGCATGCAAAAGTTGTAACCATTAAAGTATTCTATTCCCAATTTCGTCGAAATCTCAAACCTCTCTATGGGTATAACCACTCTGTTAAGTAATGCTCCAGTTTCCCCCAGAATATGTCTAGTGGGATCCATCTATCTGGTGCTTTTATTTGTCTATCATTCACATTCAGACAACCTTGGAAGCAAAACGAAGCCTTCCTTGAAAACCCATTATGGTTCTCAATCCAATGGTATCTGTTTCTCCCTCCCAGGGACCATCCCGTCGTCCACTCGCTTCTGTATCAGTCATATCCTCTGTAGCCTATACACAACACACCCACACAATATTGAATTACAAAACATCTCATTCTGTTCTCTCCTTTTCAGTCGAACGATCCGAGAGTGGCTCAGGGGGGAGCTTGGAGGACATTCCTGGATTTGTGTTCTGTTTTGTGAGTGAGTGAGAAGTTCACCATTATGGTATCATTTGTTTTTGTGTTTCCATTTATTGAAGATCAATGGGATTTTTCTATTAGTGAGACAATGAACAGAAATGTTAGCTTGTTTAATAAGAATCTGAGACCCAAATCTATAATGCCAAACACTATGGAGTCATCAGAATACAATAGTCAAAGGTCTTGATTATGTGTTGAAATTCATAATGCGTTTTCACTGTAGTGCATGACCTTAATTTCCTTCCATAGAGCACATTAGTAAACTGACACCTGTTAGATCTACATAATGTTCTTTTGACCAACTAGATTAAACAGCAATGAAATTCACATCGGTCTACAGTGAACCCTCTCATATTGCGATAAATCAAACTGTAGCAAAGTTTCGAAACAGCGGACTAACATTTTCCCCCGGCCTAAATGCTCAGTGGACAGTAACAAAGTGGGCAGTGTGATTTTAATCGCTTTATGCCTCACTCCGCCCTTTAGAGGCGGAGAACAAGCGTGTCGATCTGTCCCAGTGAACATCACAGAGAACACCTTGAAGCTGAGAGCCGGGAGTCCTGTATCTGCCACGCTGCACTGGCTGTAGTGATTAAGTATCAGTCCACACACTCTTTTCATTTCCAAACTATCAGGTTAGCCTTCTCCACTACATCACATTTGTGCAGCAGAAGGTAATGATCCACTTGGGTGGCCGCCAAAGTCCTCTCTCCCCTTCTCTTCCCCTCTCTCTCTGTCTCTCTCTCTCTCTCTCTGTCTCTCTCTCTCTCTCTCTCTCTCTCTCTCTCTCTCTCTCTCTCTCTCTCTCTCTCTCTCTCTCTCTCTCTTCATGCCCTATATTTTGGTATTCCACTTTTCAAAATTGCCTGTGGAGATAAAACAGCCCTGCCCACTTGCCGAGAAAGTCGAACCCATGAACAATTTCCTGCAGGGGGTCAAAAAGACTTGCAGTGGTTTTATTGTGTTCTTATGGGCACCGCACAACATCGAAAGGGCTGAAAAAGTCAAAAAGGTTAGACATGCTGTGAATATCGAATCTACACTTTACCCTGCTGTTTAACTTGACATACGAATCAATCTCTCCTCGACTGTTGGGCGGCAAAGTGAGAGGGCAGACTGAGGGGCAGACTGAGGGTGTACGTTCAGTGAGATGAACTTTCCGATGTGATACAACGTAAACAGAAATAGCGAAATCCCAATCAATGCATGTCCTAATTCCTCTATTCTACTTCACGTCATGCTCTTTTGATTTTCGCCCAGCAACAGCTGTACTGTCTGATAAACGACTTGACACACCTTCAAAGCATACTTTCTGTGACCCAAGGGACACAGGTGTGACACAGGTTACATACTGTACTTTCTGAACTGATTTAAGATCCAAGTCCACGGCAATATATTATCTATCTTATCCCAGACTTGGGCTGGGGTCACAGGAGCTTCTTTTAGCTGGCACGTTTCTCATGCATTCTGCATTGTTTCTATGAGAACCACACAAGCCCACACAAGTGATGAGGACTGAAGCCCCCTGTGGAGCCTTCAGATTATGTGGCGTGAATTTAAAGATGATTCAAAAAAGCAGAGAGATGAGATGGGGGGGGGTGGAGAAAACCTGCAATGCAGCAGAATTGGATCTGTGTCATCAGATGCACATAAGCAAGAGGCTACAAAGGCCTTGCAGCACTGGGTAAAGGAGCTACTACTCTTGGAAGACACGGGTGTCTTACCGTGCTGGAGCCATGATGATGGCTGTACACAAGTTTATTTGTGAGTCCCCTAAAATCTATATGGTGCATGTCGTGGGTGGAGTGGGGGAAGGAGCAATAATTTCTGCCATTATTAGAGTGTAGATCAAAAAAGAAGGGCGAATTCCCTGAGCAGATTAAAGGAGTTGAAAGGATTACATTTCCAGCCAGGACACAGCTCCTACCCAGTGCAATTACCCTGGCAGAAGGCAGCCTATGAATTTCAATTAAAAAGACAAGACGATTTGATAACCAAGGTGAAAAAATATATATATACGCTTTTCAAAGACAGGTGTTTAAGTACATGGATAGAATAAATTCTGTCGTGTTAAAGGAGATAAGCCTTACACGTCCCTCTTGGGTTGTCTTGTTTATCTGCTCTGCGATAATCCTCTTAATATGTGAATATATGAACCACTGCGCCTTGATGTCTTTTAGTCAGTAGCGTGCTCATGTTGAGGGAAGCCAAGACTGATTTACATGCAATTTAGTGGGAGATCAAATCTGAATTCTGCATTCGGTTTCGTGGATCTCTGCCATGCCCATTTTCATCTTTATACTAAAAAAGGAGATATTATATTCCATTTCAGATTACCAGATTATCTACTAGATCAAATCTTAACTAATCATTACACAAAGGTAAATTATATTAAGTCTCCACATTTCCATGACAAGAGCTTGTAATGATGCATTGTGTAACTTTTTATGTAAAAAGTTACAGAAACATTTTGATTACCTTTACCTACATTTAAAGTCTGGACTATTACGTTAGATTCAACTCTATTGTCATTGAGTTGAGCAAAGTACTGAGACAACGAAATGTAGTTCGTGCACACGTCTCCCCCCAGGGAGAACAGAGCTCTGGGCTCTGGGCACAGTATCAGCCATCTTTGACCCCCATGGAGCAGTTAGGGGTTAAGTGCCTTAGATAGGCACCTTAGATATGATGCCAGCAACCCTCCAGTCACCAGCTCACATCTGGCTCCCTCCTGGGGTGGGGATCGAACCAGCGACCTACCGATTGCTGACCAGCCTCTCTAACCCAGAGGCTACATGCTGCCCATACATGCCTATAAACTGGTTATATAGGCAGGACTTGAACGGTATTGATTGCAGGATGTGTAGTTCTTTAAACAATAAACTATAAAGAGGCTATACAGTATCAGATAATAAAAGTAAAGCACCATTTCATCAACCATTAACCATTAACCATTTCATTCCAACATGGTTCTTCAAAAGTGTCCAACATGGTTCTTCAAAAGTGTTTTTGACTGTTTAGTGATGATGTATTAGAAATGGTGAACTGCTCTCTATCAACTGGCATCTTTCCCACTCCCCTAACATCTGCCATTATAAAACCACTACATAAGAAAGGAAAGCAAGATAATTCTGTTCTCGAAAATTTCAGACCAATATCTAACCTTCCATTTCTACGTAAAATCCTTGAGAAAGTGCACAACTTACTGATTTTCTTAGCAAAAACATTTTATTTGAGAAGTTTCAATCAGGTTTTCATTCTAACCACAGTACTGAGACTGCATTAGTAAAGGTTGTAAACGATCTGAGACTTATCATAGATGCTGGTGGTGTATCAGTTCTTGTGTTGTTAGATTTGAGTGCTGCTTTTGATATAGTAGATCACAGTATTCTAATACATTGTTTAGAAAACTGTGTTGGTCTCTCAGGACTTGTATTAGAGTGGTTTAAATCTTATCTAGCTGGTAGACATTTCTCTGTTGTCCTGGGAGACTCTGTTTCTGATAATGTTGACATCACATGTGGGGCCGCTCAGGGGTCTATTCTTGGTCCCTTGCTCTTCTCCCCGTACATGATCCCATTAGGTGGAATCATCAGTAAACATGGTGTACATTTTCATAGTTATGCTGATGATACTCAGCTGTACATATCAGTATTGCCTGATAATTCACATGAGAATTGTCTCCGACTCCGAGATATAAAACTTTGGACGTCCAACAATTTTCTACAACTAAATCAGGACAAAACTGAATTTGTTGTCATTGGACCAAAACCACAAAAAGACACATTGTCGAATACCATGGGAACCTTGATTTCAAACTGCAAACATGAAGCTAAGAATCTAGGTGTGATTATAGATTCTGACTTAAGCTTTGAGCCTCACCAAATCTATCACTAGAAATGCTTTTTATCATCTACGGAATATTGCAAAAGTTAGACATTTTCTCCGGCAAGCTGATGCAGAAGTGTTAATGCATGCTTTTGTTATTACCTGTTTGGACTATTGTAACGGTTTCTGGTCTTCCGAAGAAAGCTATTGGCCAGCTGCAATTAGTCCAAAATGCAGCAGCGAGAGTTTTAACCAAAACAAGCAGAAGAGTTCATATACTGTAACTCCTATTTTAGAGACTCTACACTGGCTTCCTGTTAAGTTCAGAATAGATTTCAATATCCTTCTGCTTGTTTATAAAGCTCTCACTGGAACAGCACCAGAATAACTGAAATACCTTTTGCTAGCATATCAGCCCAAGAGATTTGGTGAGGCTGCATTCTCATTTTATGCACCCAAATTGTGGAATGCACTGCCAGTTTACATTAGGGATGCAACCTCAGCAAATATGGAATTAAGTCAAGACTAAAAACCCATCTTTTTAATATTGCCTTTAAATGACTAAATAATTAAAGTATGATTGGATCACTTTGAGCTGCAACGTTTGCAGGAAAGGTGCTATACAAATAGAGGTTATTATTATTATTATTATTATTATTATTATTATTATTATTTACCTAAACAATGATTGAATAGGATAATATAGCACTGATGAAGGCAAGATAGATCATGTAGATCATAAACCAAGTATTATGGGGCAGTCTATCATTGGTTCATACATTTCTGGACTTTAAATCAATGATGATTGATGTAGGAAGCTTTGTTTTTGTTTGAGTTACAGATTGCTCCATTCTATCATTTAAGGTCTTTTACAGATTATTAGCTGATTATCAGTTAGCAAAAGCTAAAGGTTCCAATTGAAAGTTTCTGTTTCCTAGTGAATGCCATTGAAGAGTCGTAAACTACTGTACCTATTGTCCTATCCCTTATTGGTGATGACTACCTTACTTATTTTGCTTACATGCAGCTATACACTACTTTCCAAATACTGTACAGCGCTGTATGTGTTGGTTGGGGTGTCCTCTGTGCCTTTCTCACACAAATTGGACGACAAAGTGTTTGAATTGTGTTAAAAATTCATGAATTCTGCATAGAAAGTGATGTAGGGTATTGCAATATTGCCTAGTATGTACAGCATGCAATGGGAATCCATTATCAGTATGTCTCACTTAACAGTAGCCTATTTGTTATCACTTCACATGGATGAATTAATTAAACTGCCGAGATGTCTGCTTTCTCCTCTTTTTAGGCCTGCATACACCACCTGTTACTGGCAGTGCAGAATAGCCGCCTTTCAGGCCAACAACAAAGGAGTATCGATGTGTCACGGCTGAGGTTGCTGTAGCCTCCACCTGTGAAATGCTAATGTGACCGGGGCAACGACCAGCGTGGGCCAGCATGCAAATGGAGTTATCGAAATGTCCACGGGGTACACAACACTTCTGACCTGCTGCTTAAGCAGCCACAGGTTCTCCGTCCTTGTTCCCTCTCTCCTGGTTCATGGTTTAAGGGTCGTTCAACTGTGCGTAGGAAGAGCATTCTGAGAGAGAGGACCTTGAAATATCACTGTTGCTTTAGTACAGTACAGAGAACATTTTTGGTAGGTAATGTACAGTATGAAAGTTGTGGTGTCTCAATTGATGGCGTTTGTTGTTATCATTTTAATTCCTCTGCATCTTGTTTTAATTGTTAATTGTTATTATTTATTCTAATGTCAGAGGCTGGCCTCCCTTTTTTTGCCTCATGAACAACACGGTTTTTTGGACAAACCTGAACCAGGCTCTTTCTATAATGTGTCATAACACGATGAGACCAGATTGGAAATACAGTGGGGGGAAATAATCATTCTGGACTAAGTGAGTACAACTGTCCGTTTGTTAAGTGATCATTAGTTGGGAGGGGATGCAAGCCTGCTAGTCTTCAGCAATTACCGAATCTCCATTAATATCCGGACGGTCAGAGAGCGACAGCCTCTGCGACAGCATCCTGACACGAAGACAAGGGAGTCTATCTGTGGGAGTCCATCGAGGAAGGCCAGGATACTAAGAATACTACGTATCTTTTCTTCCATTTGATTGTTCTCCTGTCATATTTGTCTTCTTTGACTGCATTAAGCACCACCAACTTCTTGCTTGGACCACTAACCCTATATCCCTCTACTGACTAATATCACAATGTGCTTTCTCCCTATTCCTGTACTTTTGTCCCTCAGGAGGACACATAGACACTACATCCCCCTTCGCAACCCTTCCAATCAAATGTAAATTAAATTGGTGCGCATCATTTTCAATGATGCAAGAAACAATATGGAGACGTTGTAACAATAGAAACAAGCATCTTCCATGGAAAATATTTCAGTGGAAACTACAGTCCACCATAATGTAGCCCCCCGAGTTCCATTGAATGAACAATGCCTTTTATAAAACTGTGTTTGTGTGGTGGCCTGGGATCCATAGTAACCTGTTTTTGACAAATGCAATGAACATATAGTATAGGCTTTAGTCTGCTTGAGTTGGTTCAGATCTCTTGCTCTAAGTGAGGGAACAGCCAGTGTAGTTCCTCATAAAATACCTTTCCAAGGGGAGGAGATCCCGGACAAATCCTATTTATAATTGATAGGATGCGTTTTTCATTGTGCACTTGTAAACTTTGAATACTCTGTATGAACTCATCTGTAATCATAATCAAGACGTGACATCTGGACTGTTGACACTCAGCTAGACACTGGTCCACCCTCTCTGTCTCACGATCTGCCATCTACCTTGCAACATGTAACTTGACTGGTGACCAGTATAGAACATGGGTCAATAGGTCATCTTCTTATGGAGCGGAGTTAGAAAGTTGGGAGGACCCTTCCGGGTCAAGGTAGACTCAGACTTGTCAATGGTTATGATTTGTATGTTTGCTTGATCATCAACTATCGCCTATAAGAGGCACTGTGAACAACATACTGTGTGCTTTCTGTCTCCCTGTGACTGAGCACACCCAACGTCGTAATAAACGTGTATCTTAATTGTCTACCGTGAGCTAGTCTCTAATTACATGGCCACCACCCATCATCAGGAAATCATCATATCAATAATGGAGCCATAGTATTTTACTGTCGACAGAGTAAAAATGCTGTACAGTACTTTAAACTCTAATATCATATACAGAACATATTGGTGCAAGGAAAACACATACAATACCTCGAAAAATACTCTTACAGTATTTAAAGTATGATGTTGCTCTATAATATGACCAACACTATTATTAAAGTTCTCCTTATTTCGGTACATTCCTTCTGTTAAAGAGAGCGAAAATATAACTTTTCCTGTTGAAAACGGTCTATGTAGCCTTAGTGTTAGTCCCAAAACTGACTTAAAAGTGTAAAAACAATAACTTTGGACATCAACCCAGAACTTTGAAGGTTCAGCTTTGGCTGGTACATCAAACTAGTAGGAGTAGAACGAAAATCAACAGCTGCTCTTTAATGAAAGCCTCGCCCCCTCTTCAACATCTCACATAGATAGCAAGGTAGCCTACTTTTTCATGTTCAGAGTGACAATGTATTATACCAATTAAGTAACTTTTACAGTGACACTGTGCCTTCTAATTCCTCATTTCTATGCACATCAGAACCAATACGTAATTAGGAGGTAATATAAGATATCATCTTGAGATTTGAGCAGAAAATTGGATTCACATGGTTGCACCATTTGAGCTCAGAAGAAATGTCCAGTACATTAGTACAGTGCCATTCTCTACCTTCAGTCAAAGTCATATTTGAACTCAATAATACAGACTTTTCTGCCTGAAGGTTTTATTTAATATTCAATAAGGCCAGGTTATATTGCCCACAAAATAGTGTACAGTAGCTACCCAAGTTTTCTTGTGCTGTCCATGTTAACAACAAGGTCCGTGATTATAGTCTGAGAACTCCCCCATATCAAACATTAATGCCCTATTTCCCAATCGAAACTCCCAGGAGCACAAAGTCTAGACATTCACTTAGGAATACACACACTTCATCTGGTATTCGGCCACAACGATTCTGCCAGTTTCAAATGGTGAGACTTTCAAGACAATTTCAATGGTCTATGTTAGTGTTTGGCCATATTATTCTCTGACCAAAAACACTCTTTAAATTCAATCTATATGTAATTCTGTAATTCTAATCTTGTTGATTACACAATTAGAGTGTCAGTACACAATGCTGAAATCATTTACCATTGGTACTCTCCACTCCTGCTTTCTACCCCTCTGTTGATTCAAAGGACCTTTTCCCATCCGCCTGCACACATATATAGTCCAATCCAATCAACCTCACGCTACAGGTCTTCTTTCTCAAGGATGGTGACTTTCTATTTTCTTTGAGGGAAAGAGTGCTTCATTTACAAAGGAGCCATTACTTGCCCTTTATCAGCATGTCGTCCTTGAACCAAAACATCATCCTTCAAAATACTTTTTCCTACCAGGTTCATTGCTTTCTCTCTCTTCCTCTCTGGGTGTCATTAACTTTCCCACCCAAATCCAACACTAACAAATACAGGCATTACCCCCCCCAAAAAGGGACTGACCGATATTGGGGAAGGATTCCTGCGTTTTACATCCAGTTTTAAGTCCCTGCTTTAAAATATAAAATACAGTTAATTCATCTTATTAGCTGCAGTGTCAGTAAATTGCACTGACTACAAATTAAACATGATAGTTTTTGTCTTAGAAGAGAACTCATGTCAAAAATTCAAACAACGTAGTATTTAGTATAGAAAAACATCAAACATAAACCTCTCCATCAGGCATTTCAATTTGCATGTCAAGACAAAAATCTACGAGCTTGAGGGACCACCTGAAGATGAAATGAATGTGTCATTATGAGAATTGATTTTTTTTGTAGCATTCAGGGAAATGCCTTAATTCCTTGGATAGTCAACACTGTGCACAGCAATCAGATGTAAAAAGGAAGTGCTGTACACTTGCATTCAGATAAGAGATATGAAATATCGTGCCAATTTGGACTGATGAATCTAATAACTCGTGACTCTACTTTTTAGCTGGCTTAATAGCCTTTGGGCACAGTCTCGTCAAACACATGTCACAGTAAGTATGCATACAACACACACGCTAGATTACCCCATCAAGACAATGACTTCTATCAACATGTAAATCATTTAAATGGATGCATTTCCCGTGAAGTGGGTGCAGAGCCTGTGGCATCTTCAGCCCAGCAGGCCGACTGATGTTGTGCGGTAGGCCCGAAAGGACTCTCTTTTTTCTCTCTCTCTCTCTCTCTCTCTCTCTCTCTCTCTCTCTCTCTCTCTCTCTCTCTCTCTCTCTCTCTCTCTCTCCTCAACAGCCCCCTCTCAGCTTGAGTGCCCCTCTTGCATTATTTACATGTTTTTGATTAGTTAAACCTCATGGAGCTACCATCTGGTGGGAAGTGGCATGGAGAAATAGAGCACTATTAGTTCTGTTTACTCTCTTGAAGGCAAAAAAATATATAGGGGGGCGGAAAGTGCTTTCCAGTCTAACCCCAGTGTCATGAACTTATGATACACTCCATGATTTCAAAGCTTTGAACTGAATGAAAATAGCTATAACCACTGCATCGGTGGTCTGTTGTGTTCCTCTCTGTGTGGCTGCTTCACTACTGTCAAACAACAAAATATTTTATTGACGATGTTTACCTCTGTTTCATAAGTGAAGTCTACCTCCCATCAGTGAATTGGACAGAGGACTTGATAAATCTGGGATACGATTGTTACAGCACTTGGCAATTCATCACCTGAAGTTGAAAATAGATCATGACAGAGATGTATGTTCTGAGAGGACAATACAATCAGTTGTAGCTGATAACCCTTATTCTGCTTCACCTGCCCTCTAATTGAAGTGAGTTACCTCACAAATGGATTTGTTCATCCCCTTTCTTTTGCGGGAGGCAGAGGGGTCTGAACTCACTTTTACAGTTTTTTTTGTTTTTGTTTTCTCTAACACACTAAATGACACATAAAGCACAATTATTGAAACTGACACTCAGAGAGCAAAACCTCAGCCTCCAATAGTCTCCAAAACTCTAAACACATGTTCTGCTTTACACACAATTTGCATTTCAATATGGCACGTTTTGCAACACACTGCACACGGTTTGCCTTGTTCATTTCAAAACTCTGCCAATCAAAATGCCACATGGACCTTATAGAATTTTTGTCAAGTTGTTGTCAAAATTGAGTTTTTTACATAATCTGATCCATTAGGTGTTTATTAATGCCTGTGTGGTGTTATTTTTAAAATGTTGACATTTTTGAGTTAGTAATTCATAAAATACAAAGGTTCCATCTCACAAAACATAATGGAATGTAAAAACGTTGACGCTCAATATCTCTGAACCACCCTAAACGGAGATAGAACCTTATAATTCTAAGCTCACGAATTGGCCAATACATGTGCCACCTCGTCAAACACGTCATTGCTTAATTGTATATATATATTTGTATAGCCTATATATGTTATGGTACATGTGGGAATATGGTACATGTGGGAAAACGAGGCTTAGGGTTAGGTGCTAGGGTGCTACGGTTAGGGTTAGGGTTAAGGTTAGGGTTAAGGTTAGGGTTAGGGTTAGACATGTAGGGATGTACCAAGTCGACGTAGCACCTAACCCTAACCCTAGTTTTCCCACATGTAGGCCTACCGTATTCCCACATGTACCGTAACATATATATTTTAATATTATTATTACTTATTTATTTTTGTAAAAATATTTTTCTGTATATTTTATTCTTCAAAGTTTTCTTTTCTGTTTACTGTATTCAATAGAGAGCATAGTTTCACACAACTGTAATGTATACTGAATGTGCTGTGCATATGATGATTTGTTGTGGAGAAAAATAAAAAGGTTTTGTAGAGTAACAGTATATTTGTGTTTCTGCACATATTTCTGTAGACTGTGAACAATCTCTCTCTGCAGAATTCTTTACATAACAACTATTTGAATATGACAAAGCCCACCAAAGATGAAAGTGCTTTTGATTGAGCACAATAGTGTGTACTTGGTTGACAAAAATCTGGTAATATGAATGAAGTATGTGCCATTTGGTGCAAAAGTTTGATTTTGATAAGTGTTATGTAGTTTTGAATACAGTGCTTCATGGATATATGAGGTGTTTTGCACTTCGGGTGAATTGTGTTGTGTTTTGAGAAAATTAGCCATGTTTTTAAAAACATTTAAGTACCAAGGTCTACAAATGGCTTATAAACTTTTATAAATGATTGTAAACGGTCACTTGTTGCAATGTGATTTGATTTGTTTAACAAATATCTATATAATAATACTACATGTTCATATATATTGATTAATACAGTTACTAATAATTCACCACACAATTAATAATGCTTATTCATGTTGGAATAATAATTTGGTAAGAGTGAGTTAATTATTTATTCATGGTTTTAAAAATGATTTTTTTATTTTATTTTGTATTATATATTCTTACATTGCAACGGTGCAGTATGTGTATAGGGTAAAAGTAATGTGGCTACATTTACAACATACAGTTATACTTCAAATATCTTTTGGCCACACAAAGTCCACCGTTCACAGCTATTACCTTTAGGTCAGTTTCCACTTAGTTCATTAACGTCTTGTCAGCCTCAGTCCAACCTAATTCCCCCAGCAGACCTTTGAGGTGAAACCTGAGGCAGACTTAACACCACATCTTCGGGTGTCATCAGGGAGCTGTAGTCATTGATTGGTGTTTGTCCTTTTTCCCTTTCCTGAGAGGCTCCTTCTCCCAGAGGGAGGCAGCTGTTACACCACAACAGGCCAATGGGACCATTCAAGGGCAGTCAGAACAAACTGGCTCTGAATAACCCACTTAGGTGAGTGTTAGGTTGAATTGGTCACAAGGCCCAATGGAAATTAGTGAGGCAGAAAAGAACATCCAGTGGAACATGTTTTCCCTTGAATGCCACATTAGGTAGTAGAATACTGTAGCAATACCCACTGGTCAACTCAGTGATGTATGTTGTGTTATTTTGTATTTTTTTGGTGGGATTTTACTTTAAATTGCTGTTGTGTTGTTACAGTTATTATTGTTTAATGTGGATTTATGTGAGTATGCTGTTTAAGTGGAGACACTCAAACAAGCATGCAGCGCTGTAACACTGACATGGTAATGCTGATATTTAGCTGTCAAACTTACAAACTCATATTGACTGCAGTAATGTTGATTAATTTGCTTTCGCCATCATTCCAGAAATAAAGAAGATGAAGATTTAGCCACTTTATGTACCAGTACATGTCTTGAATATCAAATACAAATATTGTATTTACCATGCAAAAAAATTATTTACTGGACTTCTATGGAGTTTCCAATATAAGCTTGCTATGTTTATCTCCAGATATTTCCTTTGTCATTGTATTCTTTGATTGTGATGTAAATACTTCCAGCATAATATGATGTGACTGATATGTGGTGAAAGGGGTAACAAGTCGGCAGCCGATTTAATGTTCAGACTTTCATTTAGAAAAAATTAAATACATTTCAGAGTTGTTGAAAATCAATGACACACTCGCTAGTCAACTAACACAACTTGTTTTGTGAGCCTGCTAACAATGTAAAGTAGTGTTAACTAGGTACATTTACATTTACATTTTTGGCATTTA
Source organism: Nansenia antarctica (assembly GCF_963989245.1). Taxonomy (NCBI): domain Eukaryota; kingdom Metazoa; phylum Chordata; class Actinopteri; order Argentiniformes; family Microstomatidae; genus Nansenia; species Nansenia antarctica. The sequence continues at coordinate 9,346,693 of NC_137690.1, forward strand.
GCAGACGCCTTATTCCAAAGCGACTTACAATCAATACATTTGAATACTAAGCATGTGAATCAGCAATCCACCATTCGTTGCAGGAAGAGTAATCTAGCTCGGGCCCGGGGCCATTGATAGAAGGAAAACCCTTCTTCTACCACCTTCTAAAACCTTTTTTTATTTTTATTTTATTTTTATTTTTATTTTTTTTACTGGAGAAACTGAGAAACAGTACAAGGGGGGCAATAGTAGAGGGGAAAGCGGGTGTCTTTAGGAGACGTAGTGGTGAGGGTCAGAAGATGTCTCAGGAGGAGCAGTTAAGATGTAACCTGAAGAGATGGGTCTTCAGTCTACGACGGAAGATGGGTAGTGACTCTGCCGTTCTGACAGCCGTGGGGAGCTCATTCCACCAGCGGGGAGCCAGTGTTGTGAAGAGACGTGATCGGGCAGCCCGACTGCTGTGTAGAGGAGGTGGGGCCAGTCGGCCAGCCGAGGTGGAGGAGCGGAGTGAGCGGGCAGGGGTTTGGGGGGTTACCATTTTCTTCAGGTAGGTAGGGGTTGTCCCTTTAGCTGCCTGGTATGCAAGCACCAGGGTCTTGAATCTGATGCGAGCTGCTATCGGGAGCCAGTGCAGGGTGCGAAGGAGAGGGGTGACATGCAAGTATTTGGGGAGGTTGAATACCAGCCGGGCAGCAGCATTCTGGATGAGCTGCAGAGGTCTAATGGCTGAAGCGGGGAGCCCAGCCAGGAGTACATTACAGGTAGCAGTGGGGATTACTCACCGAATCCATTGCATTGCAGTATGTTGGCCTGACTAGCAAGTGTGTGTTGTGATTTTCAACAACGTTGAAATGTTTCAAAATAAAAGACATTTTGAATGGTTGACGACTTGTTCCCCCTTTCACCAGACCATGGCACATATTACATATTAATAGATTTTTCTCATATGCCCCATGTGAACACAATTTTCCCTACTTTCTATCTTATACAGTGGTAGTAACAATGGTTAGATGCTGAGATAATTAACAAAAACTAATTGTTATGTTGGAATAATTGAAAGATTAGCCAAATGAATGCTGAGACTAGCAACAAAGTATCTGTCCCTCACACAAACACAGTGGTAATCTGTGTGGTAATCTCTTGAGAGATGCATTGCAGAGAGCTGTCCAATACACTGCCAACTGCAAGTCTAGAGTTCATCCAGGGGACACCATGCATTTGAGTACTAACCCATTATACTATTCAGAACACAAAAAGCTCTATGGCACTGAAGGAATCAAACTCAGACACAAAAGAAATAGTGGTAAAAGTGGATGGCAATTAAATATAAATGACTCCTCCATGTATTATCAAGTGCATTTTACTACAAGTCTTTAAATGCCAGAAGCACAGACTATGATTTTCCTTTATAGATATAGAACAGGGTATAGAATGACCACGTTGCTGGAGTGTTGCAATCATCAAGGAAACAACCAAGAGTTTGAGGAGTGTATTGATTGTCCCACCAGGGGATGTTGAAACCACTCCACAGTGTGGCACTAATCCATGTGAGACTCAAGTATTTACAACAAGCCCCTCGGCTGCAAAACATCAAGATTTAAAGGAAAAAATAGATTTTTTTTGTTGTTGAAAAGTGGAGATGTATCTCAGAATATCAACAATCTAGACAAATTGATGGCAGCTACTAGATTGAAATCAAGTGTAATACTGAAACACAACAGTGAACATTTCAAACCTGCAAACTGCGACACTTTAAATGAATGTGCAATAACACTATGTGCAATATGACAACCCTAGGGTACATAAGGTTCAGAGAATAGGAAATGTTAGAATATGTATAGCATAGCATAGAGTACAGCACAGTGTTTTATTTGTATAGTATAGTATAGTGGATAGTGTACATAGCCTTTATTTATGTAAACCAGCTCTTTTCCCTTCTTGTTTTTAGTTTTTTTTTCTTCCTAGCACCAGGGGAGCCCCCCCCCTCCCAAATTTCGTTGTTTGGTACCTGGTAACTTTTTTTTATTTTTATTTTTTTAATAACCTCAATGGCTTAATTTCCCTTGGCATGTACCCTCAACAGTGACACATAGTACCTCTTTAACAGGGGTTTGATTCTCCTGCACATGAAAGCAGCCCAGGATTCACACAGCTTCAACCTTCTCACTAGCACATTTTTAATAACGGGGGATGACAGGATTCCTCCGCCAGCTTGAATTATGAACGATGGGCTTTTATCTAGTGCCTGCTAATTAGGTGAGTGGGTGCTGTACACTCCTCTCTCCCCTCATGCTCCAGTTTGATTTTGTTACCTGGATCCAGCCTTTCTAGTGTTCTAGTGTGTGGGAGAGATCATAAAGGACAGGCTGAATTATCTTAGAGTTCAAATGAGTTAAGCTCCAAGTCACATTATACATTATAAAACTGAAAACCACTCCAGGGCACAGACAGACACACCGCAACTATTTTAGCGTACAGCGCAGTAGGTTTCTTCTGAAAAGTTCTAAGTTGTTGGATCATCAAGGGAATGTTAACAGATAGCCTTTTTTTTTTACACTTGGCTGTAAAATGAATGTTTTAATGTTGAACTGCCACACTAAAGTACTGTACATTTGACAGTTGTCTTCCTCTGCACCATTTCAATGACCACTTAGTCCTGTGGCCGCCCATTGTTGAAGGTGCCATTGGCTGAGAATAATAATTGCTTCGGCATTTCCAATGACATACTTACAATAATATTGAAGCATGGTATTTAAATACATATTTTGTCTGACACGAAAGAGCGGGTCAATGTTGAAAGAGAAAGGATCCAGGGTCAAATAGACTGGATCCAATTAGTTGCTCTGACAGGGTTGCCCATGACATGTGAACGCTGAAGCCACATCCTGTTAGCTGCTGAGCCGCAGCTGACACTTTCAGATTGAGGAACGGAGAAGCCGGGGAATTATGGAAGAACAAACGAGTCACGATTCCTGGAGAACACCCACCAGATACTCATTAGGAGAGAACCTCTGTCTCCCACGCAGAGGGGGGGGGGGGGGGGGGGAACTTGCCCCCCTCTTAGCCCTCCCCCCCGCCCCCTCCTCCTAGCTCCCCCCTCCCTATTTCTTCTGAATCTTCTCTACACCCTCCTCTCTCCCTGTCTCCTCCTCTTCTTCTTCCTCCTCCTCTGCCTCCTCCCTTCCCCCTTTGTCTCCTCTTCCTCTCCCTCTGTGACTCTGTTCTCCATCTCATCAGAGGTTCTAGCTGATAAGATAATCCAGTCTAAAAGCAGTCTGTTAAGGATATACAGTATGCACATGTCCCAAAGGGGGGAGCTGATTTAAATGAGCAACAACACAACTTTATTGTGTTACACTGTATTTGTGTTCAAGCAAATCCATCAAACGTTTGTGACTCGTTAAAAAAACAGAAAACTAATACAAATTAATGTTTGATGAGTCATTTCCAAATGGGCTAATTTCGTCTTTGCAGAACCAGTGACAGCGAAAAAAACACCACTGTTTGGCTCAGACATTGGTCTCTGAGAAAGTGTTTCTCTATTTGAACACTTAAAATCCTTCTAATTGAGCAGTATGTTTTAGATAACATCTACCTATAGTAATGAATAGTCAGTACCGGTACTCTTCTAATGAGGTGTTGTTTGCACAAAGCTGCTCAGAGCAATCTGTAGAATTATAGATAATATTGGCCAACACACCAATTTAGGCCATTATGAGGAAACAAAGGCAATTGGGATGTGATTTGTGTTTTAGATGTTATGGTAAAAATAGAACAGTGCATTGTAGAGAATAAAGAGAAAGGGAATTTCTAATAGAGTAAAAAAAAAAATCTCCCCTGGGAGATGGTGGGTTTGAGCGAGTAAACAGGCCATACAAAAAGGGGAGGGAGACGGGATCAGTGGTCCTTTGAAGTGCTCCCTCCTTGTTTAATAGCAACAGTAGCTTCCCTATTCCCCTCTCAGGGGCCCTGGATAGCTAGCTACCTCGGGCAGGAAGCACCGTGGCCTTGGCACCCTGTTCCAGGACCATGGACAGCAGCATTGAGGCAGGATGAACTCGGCGATTGGCTGATCCTATTCAGGACCCTGGAAAAGAGCCCTCCAGGCCCTCTCTCACAGCTGTGCTTGCCCCTGGACAACCACCAGCTGGGCTGAACAGGGCATCCCGCAGGGGTTATGGAAAGGGCAGGAGACTGGGAGCTGGAGCAGAGTTGGAGTATACAAGGCAAAGCCTTATACTGCATGAGAGGCATGACACAGATGTATGATCTTCAATCTGGCTAAAGGTTATATACTGTTTGTAAAAACACACTATCCTATCAGCTATAGGGATGTTTCCATACACACTAGTGAGTACCATAGAATAATTCCATTTCAAACACTTGTTATTACTGGAACGGTTTTCTTGAAAGTTTGAAATGATCAAATGCATTCTTCGAGTCTTCATTATGCTAGCTAGTATCTGAAAAATATTTAGGAAGAATAAAACACAAGTATGTAGGTATGTGGTTGGCCAATTTTGAACCCAGCACAATGCTTGAGGAACAGTACAAGTGGGTGTTGAAAGGCGAGGAGGTAGTAATGCCAAATCACTGAAGTATTAAATCACTTTTTCCTTGGACATAACAAAGAGAAGCTTCTGCCTTACTTACTAGCTGTGCTCATTATACATTCCTGGAAGCCACGGACCATGAAGGACTTTGGGTACATAGGGAATATATAATGCTGCTCTAAGACTTTAAGGGAATCGTAGATATTATCATCGAGTTACAAATATAACTCACATTGAACTTTAATCTGTTTGTTATCATGATAAAAGGGAATCATGTAAAATATAGAGTATATTCATTATAGATAGAATTACTCCCAGGAATTAAATCCCAGCTCGCTGTCATTTTAGATTCAGACTTAAGTTTTAACTCTCACATTAATTTATTTAGTGAACAACAAAACATCTTATTATCATCTTAGAAATGTATAGAGAATTAGCGGTTATACAGTATGTCCAAGCAAGATCTTGAAAAACATATCCAAGCTTTTATATCTAGCAGGTTAGACTACTGCAATGGCCTTTTTTCAGGACTCTCCAAACAGGCACTTAGACAATTACAACTTATTCAAAATGCTGCTGCATAAGTCCTGACTAAAAGTAGGATCGCATTTCTCCCATTCTTAGATCATTACACTGGCTCCATGTATCTCACAGAATAGGTTTTAAAATCATGCTCCTGGTCTAACAATCTCTGAATGGTTTAGGGCCAAAATACACCTGCTAGATCCCTAAGATCATCTGAGGCTGGCCTTTTAACTGTTCCAATCACAAAACATTATGTCAGCCCCATCTTTATACATTTAACAAAATAAGAATGAAGACTTTCATGTTCTGTTCAGCTTTTAATTGAGTGTATTTTAAATACTGACAGTTTAGGCTAGGTTGATGACTGATCTGAACTGATTTTAACTGATTAACTGATTTGTTTTTATTTATTTATTTTAAACCTGAACCTTTTAAATTGTTATTGTAGTTCTTTTGTTCAGGCTTTTAATTTATTGCATTTTATATGATGACCTATTTGTATTTCAACTTTTTTTGTTGCATGTTTTTATGTAAAGCACTATGAGTTTGTATTCATTTGTATGGATGTGCTATATAAATACATTTGCCTTGCTTTTGCCTCTAAAGCAATACTGTATCTCCTAGAGCACGATGCTCACATTTCGCTCCTGCCCCATTTCTTCAAACACGATATGGCTGGCTTACAACCAGTCAAGACATGAGATCTCAACCTAATGCAAATGTATCCTATTTGACTGAGGGATTTTCCCTCAAGTTCCCATTACCCTCAGTAAAGTTCAACATCATCATATCCCACACACACACACACCAAATGCCCTGAAATTACACTGACATTTATTGACTATGCACACCAAACAGAGTGGGTAGCGATAATTATACAGTTATCCCCCATCAAAAAACACTCTGAACAGGCAGCCGTGGCTCGTGTACCTTTTATGTTTGCATGAAAAAAGCGTCTGAAAAGGCCACAGAGTTGATGGGGCTGTGCATGTCATAACCCACTTACCCCAGCGCTGACAGCTCAGCTTATTTTGCATGGCATACATATTTCTCATTGGCAAGCGCTCAGTCATCATAACAGCCACCATTTGCAGCAGCAAAGGATGGCGAGGATCACAGAGAAACACAGCGGAGGAGATTGGAAGTGTTCTCATCATCCCCCTGACACCAGGTCATGGTTTAAACACTAATCCTGAGAGATGAGCAGGGGAGAAACATCCACCCAACATGCTGCAAAGATTGGAGCCCTTCTGTCTGTTCACACACACAAAAAGCCTACGTCATAGTAGTCACATAAAGGGTTTCAACCATTGGAGCTTTCGTCTCATAGCCTGGTGGTCCCAGATCTGTTTTGTACAGTTTGTGCTTTAGCCAAGTGTTCTGATGACTGCTGTCATGTATGGGGCCTGACAACATTAGAGGACTCGTCTGATGCTTTTACCACACTGGAATCAGTCTAATGAAAGACTATTATAAATCAAGATCTGAGCAACCAATCTTTTTTCATCCAAAACATTCATTCACATCTATTTGATGTCAGACATACTGTATGTATGGCATTCGATTAGGCACACTTTGGGGTGGTTGTTCAACAATAACCCCACTGATAAAATAAACAAACTGGGCTGTACGTGTCAATGAACAGCGACGCCGAGTCAAATGAAAAGGCAATCCAACAAGAGCAGCCCGCCTGTCCCCGTCAGCCCAGAGGTATCGTTTCCAGTTTAATTATTGTTTTGCCATTGCAGACATAATTCATTGAAATTAGAGTCTGCTGTTCCGAATGAAATATTCACTGTGGCCTGCCAACAGTAGCTGCGGCACGGCACAAGCCGATACAACACTGTTCTTCCCTTTGATATAAAGTAGACACTTCTGTTGTTCACTGAACTCTCCCTTCCTATTGGAGCTGCCATTATCATTGTGCTGAGCTATAATTAATGGTTCAATTACTCAGCCCGACCATCTTTGTTTTTAATTGCCAACCAAGCTTTTAAAGTCTCACACACACTTTTTTCTTACTCTTGAGAAAGAGATCCATGAAGATGTGGCCAATCCGGGATTCAGTTAGTGGAATATTGAACGGATACTCCTCATTAAACTCCAAGCATGGACAGACACGGAAGGTTTCCCCTGACCAAGGTAAAAACCGTAGCAAGGCGATTATAGGGGCGAAGCTGAGGAGGAGAACAAACTTTATTTCTTCAGATAGTCACCGTATCAAAATGGGCTTTTCTGCAGTTCAATTGAAGATTTTCAGGGACTGGCATTGGTCTGCAGGCAACAGCCAGGGGGAAGGGGGGGTAATTCCATGTTTCCTTGCCTGATGTTTTACTCTATGGTCGTATTTACACAGATAATAACAAGTCCCAACAATATAATGTAATACTGTATTGCCAACATTTCTCCTGTCACACACACACACCCACACACCCACACACCCACACACACACACACACACACACACACACACACACACACACACACACACACACACACACACACAACGTCACAAAATATATCTGGTTGGTGTTAGTCGTCACCAGAAAGCTGAAGGGAGTGTTTTAGTGTATGTGTTTAGATGTATTGCTACTCCACACACACACACACACACACACACACACACACACACACACACACACACACACACACACACACACACACACACACAACGTCCATCAATGTTGCTCTGAGCAGCACAACTGTATGTGTGTGTATGTGTGAGTGTGTGTGTGTATGTGTGTGTGTGTGTGTGTGTGTGTGTGTGTGTGTGTGTGCGCGGAGTAGCAATACATCTAAACACATACACTAAAACACTCCCTTCAGCTTTCTGGTGACGACTAACACCAACCAGATATATTTTGATATGCAGAAGGACCAAAAGGCTCAGCATTTCCACACATCAGCTGTACCCATACAGTACTCTGATGCGTTATGGGAGCTGTTCCCATACCCAGTGCACTTAGAGAGTGAGGTATGAGTTACTGCATGTGGCAGCCCCTCCCCTCCCTGGAGGCCCAATTACTTTGTATGTTAGTACAATGACTGACTCTGGGACATGTGCAGTGTTAGAAACATTCAGGATCAGGTAAAGGCTTGGGAATGTCATTTTCTCACATTCGTGACCCCAGAATTGCATCAGTCTTCAGGCTCACTGGTGCAACATGCTTGTTTGCGCAGTGCCACAGCAGATAATTAGAAAAATAAGTTTGAAGTAAATCCTTACAAATGAAACACTGTCAATTACAGGAGACACACCAAACTAATATTCTTTTCAATATTCAATATGAGTGTGCTTATTAAATGAGTATTAAATGATTGCATTTTTCATCATTTGCAAATGGGAATGCATTCAAGCAAGACCCTTAATAAACATTAGGTCTGGCCAAATTGAACAGGTTATTCTTTAATAAAGTTTGACTAATCAAAGGTATTTGATTAAGCACAGGGTCCTTTCAAGTTGTTCATGTTGCAGGCCAGTTGTTCTATTGTGTGTTTTATAAATACTTGTATTTTATGGTGTTGTTTTATTGTGCTAACAGGTTCTCCCTAAATGGACAGATGGCAAACAGACTCATTTCTTTTAGGCAAAGAGAGGTGTGTTTGTTCAGGGCAAAATGCTGTTGCAATTCCCCAGAGCCTAGCCTGTCTGGCCCTGCAACCTCTCAGCCTTGAAGGTCAGCCTCTCAAAGGCAATTGATACCCTGACTCCAGCTCTTTTGCCCGTCATCGGTTTTGGAAAATGGCAAAAGTGGGCAGATCAATCAAGCTCTGTCAAAATGCCACACGGCAGCCCAACCCAGCGTATTGACTGCCTCTAAAGCTTACGCCCATCACTCCTATCATTTATTCTCACTACCATTATGTTTGTATCTATCTATTTATCCGTCTATTATATCCATCGATCTATCTGTCTATCCATCCATCCTGTCCGTCCGTCTGTCCGTCCTTCAGTCTCTGTCTGTCTGTCTGTCCTTCAGTCTCTGTCTGTCTGTCTGTCTGTCTGTCTGTCTATATTTCTAATCTGTATGTCTATCTATCTCATCTATCTTTTCCTGTTTGTCAAACACATTGGTAATTATATCTCCCACTCAGATATGCATTTAACGTAATTAAACAAGTCCTTTACCTTCTTATGGTTAAATTGCAGATACGTAGGGTACATCCATTTAACTAGAAGCAGTAAATCATTATTTCAGTTATTTACATTTCTCTGCAGACAATTGGACCTGACTGAGAACAAATATTACATTTCATTGCACAGGGCTTTTATTCCTAATGCCTCTTGAGTCATGCTAGTCTCATTCTCCCTCAACCACGGCTATTCAGTAAGAATGCAAAGGTCAATTGAGCAAAAGAAAGTTGCATGAACCATAAAATGTCATTATCATGACTGGGAAATGCTTGTTCACATACTTTTTGCCCACGACATAAAGAACCTATTTGTCTTTGGACATGGTCAACTCAAGGAGAATGATGACATACACTACATGTATCAACGTCCTGTCAATATCATGTTTAATCCAATCTAATCTAAAGCCATACAATGTCATTTTCATTATGCAACCGTCATTTTATTAGTTGAACACCATGTTGTGCATTCGTTTATGAACGAGTGATTTAGCATTTGAAGTGCCACGTACTGTAGTGCATATGTCCTCTCATAAGGCCAGGGAACACATTAGTTGTCAGCAGCCTGAATTATTTATTTTCAAAAGGCCTTCACGTTCCATGTGCAATATTTAAGTGAATCATTAGATCGGTGTAAAGAATCACTGCTGGTGCCTTAGACTGTATGTATGGTCAAAAACACTCCAATACTCTAAAGCTGCAAAGGGAATACCTAAGACATGTTAAGTGTTGTTATGAACATACAGTGAACATACATGTACATGTACAGTACATGCACTTGCGTCTTTGCACCAGAGTGAAGTTAAAAGCAAACAAACTACAATATGTATGAGATGAAAAGAGGTAGTAAGCGTATGCATAAGCATGACTTGTATACTGTAGTACATTTGCTTTCAAATAAACTTGCACAGTTTATCTCAGCACACTATTACAATGTGGAAGTGGTTTGTATTATTCATAAAGAGTCTCTCCCCAGATGCAAAGTGGCCACATATAGGTTATGAAAAGCTGTATATTTCCTGAAAATGGGCTCTGAAGCGGCATTGATCCAAATTCGACATGGCGTAGTACTTATAGAACATAATCAGATCTCCACTCATTGACATGCCATTTTCCTCCATCACCCAGAGAGGCTCAAATGCACTGATACAGTAACCCTACAGCTCCAATCATTCTTGGCATTTGCTCAGTCTTGGCTCGTCCTGTCTCTGCAAATGGACAATCAATGTTGTCTCTCCATTCTCTCCTCTGTCCGATACAGTGTTCACTTTCACGACACACTCAATGGGCTTTGCTCTCTCAAGCAAGTCGGGATCGATTATCATACTGACAGGCAGTTGTCTGTGTGTTTAAGATGAACACCAGATAGTTACATACCAGATAGTTATCACTAATCATGATGGTGTCATTTTCTGCTTGGTGTGTTGAGTATGATGATTACTGTCTTACCTAAGTGCTGCTCTATGGTCTACTGTTTACGGGCGGCTATCACAGCTATTACAACCTAATCCAATACCTCCCTTTATCAGAAAAAACACCAAAAAGCCTTATTAAATCTTGCATATTATCTTATATATAATCTCGTTTATAGTTAATCACTGGGAATTTAGAGGAGTGAAAGGTTGGCTGAGCATATCTCTGATACCTTTGTAGAAAATCTGCTTAATTTTAAACAGATTAGAGTTAATGTTTTGGGGACCATAATGGTGTATCCCACTCACTTTCCCAGACGATTCGTCACGGCGTTTATTCCATAGGCATCTTAATGGCTGCTAATTCTCTGCCGTTGGCTACAAATCAAGAATCCTCCACCTTGTATAAGTATCCCTCCTCCCTCTCTGTTGTGCTGTGTTGTAACGATGGAGACGTTTTTGCAGTGGGGTTGTCACCATCTGGGAAATCATATATACCGCCTGAATAAATAAAGGCTCTTCAATCATCTCAAATCTGACATGGTGTAAAACGCCTCATTAATGGCTTAATGAATCACAATATAAAGGCCCTCGCCATCCCGCTATCCTTCCTGGCTGTCTGTGCTATATGTGGATGTCACTTTTATTGATCTGGCTCCTGCGTTTTGATATACGCTCCCAATCTAATTGCACTCAGTGAAGGTTTTTATGGTGTTTGCTGGGAAGGGCATTTATTAGGGGGTGCTTGGGCTGCCACTGATCATGTGACTTTCAGTCATCAGCTGCATGGTTGAAATTGTATATCTGTCATCAAAAGTAATGGTTGGATAGGGAGGAGAAGGATGGAGCATAAAATAGTATGTTTAGCCCTGTGAAATTATACGCAACAAAACGGAAAAACAATTCAGCGTATAGTATGGATACAGCTACTGTTGTATAACTGTTAGAGCAAACTTTGCCATGCTGGAAAAGATCAATCCCTCACACCTGAGGCCAAACCCCCCCCCCCCCAAATACAATATGTGCATTACAGAATGTACTTTGTATTGTAACAGACTTAGATGAACATCAGGAAAGATACTTGTACTGTCAGCATTAAGTCAAATGCTATACATCCAAGGTCATCCCCCATCCAACGGCTGCTTTCCTGAAGGCAGAGAAGACACAAAGAAGGTTCAGTTATAATATCACTTCACTCATTCCCAGTTCTACTTGTCTGCTGTCAATCATTCTCTACCCTACTGAGTAACAGTAGACAATAATGAACTCACATCCCGACAGAGTGTTCTTTTACTGCCTCTATGGAGGGAGTTGTTGCAAAATGTATTGGAAATAAATTATGACTGACTTTTGTTACAGGTTTTGTTTCATTCATCAACCGCACAACGCTTATGACAAATTCCTAACGGACACAGCTCTGCTGGATGGGAGGATTTTCCACTGCATAAATTAGAGGGCAGATATGCTTTCCAAAGGCATTGTATAAAGAGCAGAGCAACTTGGAATCAGGTCAAAGACTAGATAAAGCTCTCTCGGAGTGCAAAAATGTAAATATACTTCCCTAATCACATTGCATATGTATTACGTATGTATTGCTCTGCCACAGCTGCGTGTGCATTCCTTGCAGATTCAGATTCCTTCCACTAATTTGATGGAAAATAAGGAAGCAGCCATTGCGGCAGCAAACACCAGCCATGAAATCCAAATCAATTTACACGGCTTCCAATCACCGAGTGCCTCAAGGTGGTAATTATGTTTTATGACAAGTGTGCATACCTCCTGGAACCACCACAACGCTAAACCTCCTCCTTTCTCATTGAAATGTGTACACACTGACATCTGATTAATTGGCCCCTCCACGTCCATGTTCTGAATCACTTAACAGGGGGCACAGACAGTGGGCGTACTGTAATACCAGCCTCACACAACCTTGACCGTGGAACGCCCCTGAAGAACTGCCTAAATTGAGCTGGCATGCATTTTAAGTCCTGGCAATCCGTATTGGGAGTTATCACACCTGTGAACAGGCGTGGGATTATGTAGTTTCAGTACAGCATATTACAGAATTGTAAAGCGGCACTGTATGCATTGTGTTCTGTCTTGGCACCCTGATATTTATGAGTTTAGTTATTTCATTTATTTATTTGTGAATAGACGTGGCAATGCAGTTTCAGGACAGGTTGTTACAGATTCATGATCCCGTTTCTAATGGAACTTCTGGTGACGAATGATGTGGCAAACATATTTATCAGGTTTTCCATTCCAATCAGTCAGTTGGCAGTTTTTGCATTGCAGACAGCAGAGCTCATGCTTGCCATTTGTTCAACACACTGTAACCGAATGTTTGAAATGATGTCCTCAATGTGGACCTGCTGAGCTGAATAACACCAAACTCTTTTTAAACATTTTTGTCACATTTCTAGGGTGTGCAGCGGCATGCTATGTGTGACTTGCTGTCACACATTTGGCATGTACTTTCCAGAAACAGTGGGAGATATGGTTTTTCTTCCCCAAACCCCAAAAGTATGTCAAAAACTAAACTTTTCATTTTAGCACTTGACAGAGATGGGAAATGTGGCTTATTTCAAAACAAAACACCAGAAAGAACAAAAAATCATTATAATTTCAACAGAGAGAAAACCACAATGATTCTTGAAATAAACTGTTGTCCTGCAAATCCCACAAATGCAATACAAAGTGTCTACTATGTTTAAATTACTGTACTGTAGTTACATTATTATAATACAATCATGCTCATGCTGCATGAACCACTTATGCCATTTTCCGAATGCTTTCATTTCATTTGTACAGCATGTGAATTCTTTAATGTGAATTCTTTAATGGTTTACTTTACACCCATTGGCTGTAAGCTCACGACCCTTAGCCAAACATGTCCTAAAACGCATGGACATGGATGAACTGTACTGTACACACTGTCAACCCTTACTTGAAAATATAATATAATAAATCCCATTTAGCTGATGCTTTCATTCAAAGTGACTAACATTGCATTGAGTGCATATTTGGTAGTATACATTATGGTCCTAGCAGGAATCGAATCCACAACCTAAGTGCTGTTAGCGTCATGCTCTACCAACTGAGCCACGGAGGACCAACTTGACCCTGTCAGTGTCCACTGGATGAACACATTAACATGAATCTTAATTGAGCTACTTTAGTAAGTGTGGCTTTGACCTCATAACATCCTGGGCGTAACTCTGTAACTGATATGAATTCCACTGACTAACTCAATTGTCACACATATCATACTGTAGCATGTACTACACGAGGGGTTCTTGTCTGATGTTATTCAGGGCTGAGATACATTTGAGAAATCAAGAGTAAACACAGTTATTTTTAGAGCTATAAGTGTTATGTTAAATGTTGCATGTTAATGTGCATCTCACTGCCATGTTGCATTTGAATCACTGGCAGAGTGTAGCGTGAATACCTCCACAGTGGTACAGTACAGTGAGGCATGTATCGTGTCAATACACAGGCACCCTGGGAACGACAGCTGTGATCCACCCTTGTGTTGTCATCATCGCTGTCATGCCTGTTTAACGCTCACTTTGTTGCTGCTATAACGACATCCTGTGATGGTCGTTCCAGTCAATTAAACAGGCTTCTGTTCATGAAGGAGTTAACCATCTTAATCGTAAACAGCATGGCCTGTAAATCAATATTGAGTGGGCCTTCATTTAAGATATGAGTGGCCTGGGACACACAAACACAACTGTTAAAAAAAATACAGATTATTTGAGGTCAAAAGCCAATTACACCTATAAACTGTTGTTAGGTGGAGAGAGAAGGTCGATGCATGAAATCCAAGATACCTATATCAAAATATAATCTTAATAGCACAATTGGGACATTAAAAAACAAGATAAACCAAAACACTGTAGCTCTAATTTGATTTGGCAGTGTCCTACCACAGAGCACTACAGCACAGTCTCCCTCTCTTCTTGTAGTTGGTTGGATTAAAGACTAATTTTCTTCTCCCACAAGAACACCTCCACTGTAATGTCAAATTGATCTGTCAGCAAGTAGTCATCTGAATCTGGGACACATCTTGTCCCAAAGGCTAGAGATGTACTGTATATGCAGTCAGTGGCACTGTACACCAGGGGATCAACCGGTGGCGCTTGCTTCTCATGCAGCAATTAATGTGGGGGATGGCTGTCGGGTGGGCCAAGACCATTAGCCGACCGTGTCCTAAAACAAGTGGACATGGATACATTGTACACAGTGTCAAGCCTTACTTGACCCTGTTCGCTTCCACCGGATGAACACATTAACATGAATCTGCTGCTTAATTTATGTACTAAGTGTGGTTACGCCCTCCTAACATCCTGGGTGGTAGCTCTCATGATGCAACCACCATGAATTCTAACCAAGTAAATAATGTCACGCACATCCTACTGTGACATGTACTGAGGGGTGCTTGTTTGATGTTATTCACGGCTGAGATTATATTTATCATGTTTACACCAATGAGTCATCATAGCGAGATGGATGGCTGTGTGGCGCACAATTATGATGCAGGACGTGTTTTCTCCGTCGTAACCGGCAGAGCAGCAACATTAAAACGGTACCCTTACATAACAGAAATATGCATTGCTGATCTTCTTTTTTTTTTTTTACATCTGCCCCGCGGGCTTTCTAACACCATCCATTCAAAAGCAGACCCAAGGGGAGACTTATGTGAGGCCTGGAGTTGGATGAAAAGTAAAATGATTAATACCAGGACTGTCATGGTGCATTTATGAGCTCAGGGGAAAGCCAACTAATGAGCTGTGGCATATGGGCGATTTGTCTTACGGCATTGATCATTTCCTAATCACAATAGTGCCCCTAGAGGTTGCAGGGCTGGATGGATTTCAACCACCTCCTGGGATGTCAGTGATGAGTGATGTTTGGCTACAAAGACAGATAAGACAGAGAAGGACCACACGGCGAGAGATTTTTATTGGATGAAAGCCATATAAGACCTACCGTATCTTCTTGTTTTATTGCAGCTCCGTATTGAAAGGTACAGTATACCATTACTAATCCCCTTTCAATAGATATGAAATAGCCTCTAAATCAATACATATATAATGCCACATTTACAATAGCTGACTTTCCACAGCAGGGCTTATGGCGTGCGTGCCAGTGCATGCCAAGGTCAATTGCACTTCAATAAGGCTTACAGGGCTATTCATCGCTTGAAACTCAGACTTTTAGCCTCTTCTAGCACCCTGGTCCTTATGAGGCCAAACTATGGATGTGGTTTAGAGCAAGGGTGGGATGTTCTTATCATCCAAGTGGTTTTGTTGGCAAGCGAACTTGGTGGGTGGCAAGCATAATCCAGTTTATCTCGATGTAACTACACAATCAAATGGATTAGAATAGAGTTCTTTACAAATACAGTTGTCATAAATCTTCAGTTACAAGAACCTGTTGGGAAACCAGAGCATTTGATGTGTTGCTAGTGTCTTCTTAGTTGGCACGCACTGGCACCCACTGGTACCGCTGTCAAAAAAACTACTTTTGTGTTTAAATTCCCTAACCTTACAGTGATGCATTTGTCCTCAGTAAAATCCTGTCACCAGTGTTTTTTCTCTCTCTCATAACTCGCAGAGGCAGGCACAAAACCCACACAACCTCATGACAGATTCTGCTTTCTGAGTTTCACACATGGCGAGACACACAAAGGACCGAAAGACGATCAATTAAGAGGAAAGTAAACCATCATTTTCTTCAATTATCGCGGAAATCTGTCAGTTTACTGCAAGGCAAGACATCACAGTTATAAATTAGAGCAACACAAAAGCGTTCCCCAGGGAAAGTCACACTCCTCTAACAGTATCCTCTGTGAAATAAAGGCATGCCTGAAGGAGAAACAGATTGTAGCTGTGTATCTCTCTCTCCCGCAGAAAACAAAAATGTGATACGGTATTACAAAGTTTACAGTGAATATAAAATGATCTGTAAAGAACGTCCTTTACGAGTCATTTTCAATACAACAGAGTGCCATAGCGTTGCCCAACACAGTAACATTTACAGGTTGTTTACTGTAGTGAGTGTTGCATCACCTCCTGATAAAAGGACCCCTACTGTGATGGTGAAATATAGTGAGCTGTTGGAATACAGTTTTGTAATTGAAAGATTGCAGAGTGTTATGACTCCCAGATCTTACTCGTCTACGTCTAGGGGGTGTAGTGGAGCCGAAAACAAAAACGTTTATACACCAAACGTAACACTAGAACAGCCATGGGTGAGTAAAAAAAAAAAGTTTGATCTTTGCACTCTATCAAATTTCAGGACACTCCTTTCACGATTTTCCCTAGATATGTGCGTTCTATCACCCAGTATCATTACATTTTCAAAATTACATCAGGATAAGCTAGTATAAAGCTATTTTGCAGTTTTCCTGTGTAGGAGGCAGGCTAATTCACAAGACAGCCAACTAGTGGCCGTTGTGTGTAAATAGCAGCTTTTCATTGTAAAGACTATGGTCATCTGACCCCAGAGGCGGCTCTTATAGTAGGTCAAATAGGCAGGCTGTTCTAGTATTAATGTGCAAGAATGTGCAAGAATTTATTTACAATAATAGTGGTGAGTTTACAATACATATGCCAAAAGACAACAGGTAGACTAGACTGTTGGTATGGTAGACTAGGTGTGTATGTTAGAGACACTAAGCTAAGAGTAAGAAAGGTGTAGGCTAGGCCTAATTTATTGTTTGTTTCATTGTTCACAACCAGTGACAACAAAGTGAATGAATAAAAAACATAATTCCTGTTTTTTGCCTTTATAGTGATATTATTTTTTCCTGAACAATCTCACGAGCTGCAAACCAGGCAAAAGGAACACCCTAATCCCAGTCTTTTCCGATCTCAAGACAGATATTTTCGCAGCACGGATTAATGCCACCATTCGAGTGCACCTTGTGACTCAGGGTGGTAGGCACTACACATGTTGTGTGTAATAGACAGAGATGTCAAGACTTGCTTAAACACTTTTGAAAGAAAGTCTGTACCTTGATCCCTTTGAACAATCTTCGGGAGTCCAAACGTTGAGAAAAATGCAATCAAAGCCTGACTGAGCAGTGATTTTCCTAAGAGGAATATCCTCAGGATAGCAACGCACATAACCATCAATAAAAACTGATTACCAGTCCTAGACTTGGATAATGGGCCAACTCAATCGACTAACACAAGCTCAAAAGAGGGGAGCAGGGGGAATAAGCAGGGGGAATAAGCTGGTTTGCTTTCCCGGTGATCTGACAACTGAACTGTGACAAGTACGGCAGAATTGAGCTACATCTCGTTTTAGACCTGGCCAAAACGAATGCCTAAGAATCTTATCGTAGTTTTTCCTGATACCTAAATGGCTAGACCATGGTATGTGCAAAGGTAGTATGTGCAAACAGCAGTAGTGCAAAGGGTAATTGAGTGTTCACAGTGACCAGGGGTGTGTGCAAACAGCAGTAGTGCAAAGGCTAAATTGCAACGGCTATTATTTGCATAATCAGCATTAGCTGTAATCATGCAGAATGCAATTATGATGATAAAAAAACTATACACTTACTGTTCGTTTCCTCTTGTGGCCCGTAAAGGCTCATAGTCAGCTCTGTATATATTGAATGTGTTCTGTAGGGGGAACACATTCAAACAAATGTTCTAACCCAGGGTGGTCTACCATACATGGTAAATGTATCGGTTATGTTCGAGCTGCCGCAGCCATCTTGTAACCTAGTGTGAATTGCATACGGTGAGTATCATGGTATGTGACTAATGTTATCTGCAATCAGATGAATTGGTGTAGCTAATACAAATGTTACCCGTGGTATTTCCATGCAGCATATCTTCACGTTCTGTAGGCGTTGTTGCACAATTTCCAAATGTGCACCTATACAAACATTTTTTTTACAACTTGAGCATTTCACCAAAATATAAAGCCTATGAAACAAGAAACCTGACAGACATTGTCATGCTGAGGTGGAGAGTGAGCTTTGTCAAATGTCAAACACACATCATGTTGGAACTTTGTAAACGGTAACTTGTAGCATGTTATGTGGACATGGAGAACAACACACACATCGACAAAGTGTCATAAAAGTTGAAAAAAAATGGTTCACATACCATTCAGAACGTCCGGCTGCATTTGAAATGTGGACATGGAGAACAACACACACATCGACAAAGTGTCATAAAAGTTGGAAAAAAAAATCACATACCGTTCAAAACGTCCGGCTGCATTTGAAATGTCTGAAGAGGTTGAGCAGGAGGCCTCCGTCTGGGTCCGATTCTGGATCATCATCAAGTTCTGTGTTGCTACTAGCAACCATATATTGGTTGTTTTCATGGAGGCACGGACTGAAAGCGATAACCATTTAAGGAGTAGGGGGAGTAGAGAGAAACAGCTTGTCAAGAAACGGGTTTAGAAGAGTGGTTTAGAGGCATGCCTAAAATCTAAAATCCCTTTAGATTAAAATACGAGTGGTATTTTCAACCAAAAACTTCAATGACATGTTATGGGGACCTCAGAGACTACATGAACTTGTGGAAAAAGAGCATAATAGGTTTCCTTTAATGTAGGGAACTAAAAACAAGCCACAGACCAACAGAACTAAAGTGCAATCATTTATGTACAATAGTGAGTTAGTACAATACATACACCAAGGGACAACAGGTAGACTAGGTGAGGTGCCAAAGAACAAAAATAATGTGCATAATATGCATATACAACCTAATCTAATAAATACTTAGGACATCCACTCCTTTGCCTAGTGAAATAAGGAAATAACAGGTAGATCCTATGTGATGCAAATGTACAACCTATGTAACATCATGGAGTTGCAGTAGTGATCCAGTCAGACACCGCATGTCTAAAGTGTTCCCACTTTAAGAGGAGGGGAGGAGAAAGAATTACTTTGCTAACTTTTTTTTACAGAGAAAAAAGGCTACGGGTAAGTTACTCCTATAAAATGAAATGTGTGTTGTTGGCTACGGTATAACACTTGGTCAGAAAAGTACTGTATAAAGTTGCTGAGGTTTCCAAATATACCAGTAATGAATGATATATTGGGTTTATCTGTGAAACTACATTTTGCTGAGCGAAACGCCCATGGCCAATAGGATTCATGAAATATTTCAGCTTGTTGTTTCACTTTTTACTGTGAAAAGTGTCTTGCTACCTGAGGTGTTGATGTGATAAACACAAACACTTTCTGAGCGAGACAAAGACGTATCTGGCTGACACACTACTAGCTTCACTCAGCTCGTGCAGAATTCAGACCCTAAAGCAAAGTAATTACTCCTTGTTTCTCCTCCTTCCTCTCTATAAGCACACAAGTTATGATTGCATGAGAATATGGGGATGAGTCAGTAGGCCTCCTGTAGAATAAGAGCTTTTCATGAAAAAAAAGAAGACGCTTTTCCCGGAAATGTCTGTTATTTTCCTCATGAATAAGGATAATCATTAGTAAAAACATGAGCAGACATGAATAAAAAGCTGAAATAAACAACAGAGCAGAGAGACTTGGCTAAGGGTTACTGTACACCTGCGGCAAATCTCCTCATTAGCTGTAAGTAAGTAAATAAAAGACAAAACGTAAGGACTAAGACTTATCAGGTTGAGTTGGCCTCTGTGGTAGATGGGGAACGCAGCTTATCTGCCTGGCAATTAAAGGGATTTTATTTTTCATATGGTTCATTATTTTTACACTGTCAGGCCAAAGACAAAAGCCATTGTAAAACCTTAAGGCTTAAGGCTAGGCTTAATTAATAAGCCTAGAAACATAAGCGGGGAATATTGGAGAATTACAGTAGATGCAGTTTGCAATTTCAAACATGCCATACAAGTAGTGCAATTATACCAGCCACCACCCACCCCAACCCCCCTACCACAACCCTTCTGTCCAAAGCTCCCCCTTTTCCAAAAATCGATATCAGTCTTATTCAACAGGTTAAAGCCCCTGTTAGAGGATTTAGTGGGTAATGGAACTGGTAACTCCTGACAGTTTCTCTCGTGTGTTGGCTCGTAGTAATGAATCCCGGGAATACAGCAGAAGGGCAAGGTATTTACCCTGTCTGCAAGGCAGCTGCCGTCCATCCAGCAAACAGCTTTGCTCTCTGACTGAAACCCCGGTAATGAGCTGACAGGTGCAATGTTTACGCTTCGATTGCCTCGATTTCTTTTGGCATTAATGATACTAGACAAAATGTTTCGCCTTCGAATGTTTGTCACATATTTTTGAGAGGGCCTTGCCCGGCTTTGAATACTTTGTGTACTGTACAGTACCTTGCTGTATGGTTGTATTATGTTAATCTGGTATTCATGCTAACATTAAGGGGAATTATTTGCATAATATTCCTTGAAATGCTTTAAGCTGCATTTATTATGAGGAATGAAAATAATAAACATCATCTTGCATTTAGTGCATGAAGTGCTGTCTCTTCCTGTCCATAGTGTTGCCTTTCGGGGGTTAAGAATATGGTCCAACCACAAGAAACCTCACATACTGTAGCCTCTTCCCTGAGGGACCACACAAATGGCTCCCACCTCCTCTGTGGCCAGTGAGTGGGTTAATGCTGCTCATTAGAGAGGTGACCTTTCCGGAAATTGCCACTGTGCACTCCTCACAACCTTCTGATTATCTCAGTAACTGTGGCTAAAATCAAATAGTCACTCTAACAGACCAGGAACGCCTCTTCGGCAAGCTTACTGGAAACTGGTGGGGTGTTCGAGGAGGGAGAGGTGGGGGGTTGTTGGCAGTCCTGGAAGGTAAATATAAATGTAGACCTGGTTGAACTGCAGGCCAAAAGGTAATCTTGAATTTATGCAACATTACACCTAATAGTTCTCGGGTCCTGAAAGGTGAGGATGTCGCTGAACTAGTTTTAATTAATTGTCAGATTACCACCTACAGGTCTTAATACTGGGATAATGAAGCATGGAGACCAAAACAAATGGACACAATTATCAAAAACAAATTTAGCCAATTTGACATCTGCTAAATATAGCTCAAAGCGACGTTGCACATTCTGGTTTTGTATGTATGGGTTCACTTTCAGTTCAATCTTTCACTACATTTAACCATGTAATGTAATGAGCCATTCCATTGATCACTGAACATCAATTTGACCATTAACATGGGAGATTCCTTCAGCAGAAAAGCACCACATTGAATGTTAGCTAATGTTAGGATGCAAAACATTACCTTTCTTTTGACAAATCAGGATGAAGTGGAGGCCAATCCTTCTTTCTGGCATATGGTGATATTTGAGCTGATGATCAAAGCCTCCAAATATGCTTTCTGGTAGGAAAGAGGAGCCTCATCCCTCTTTAATGTTGCCTATTCCAAGTAGAGTTCTTAGATTCGCCCCTTTTGGGTAACTTTCCATTAATGATAAATAGCTGCTAAAGCACCCCTTACCACACACAGAATAATAGTGAGTGAAATTAGCTTATACAGTAGAGCAAGCTATGTAAAGCTTGTTTTCCATAAAGCAACACAATCTCATAGCAGGTATGGTTGTTAGGTCATTCAGGTTGGAGACTGACGTGCTGATCTAGCATTAATGCCTTGTAGACGGTGTAAGCTGTAGAGTACATTCACACAGGGGGATGTTTGTATTAGTGTACGGAGGTGTTTGATGGGGCTTGACGGAGTGTAATGAAACTCCCATTCCACCCCCCTCCCCTCCCTCCCACCCTAGGGGTTGAGCTCTGTCCAATACTATTAACAATGACATACTGCTTTCAAGCCAATTAATCAGCTGCACCGTCAGAAAATAGATGTACTTTATTGAACTTCAGGAAAAAGCTTATGTTGCACAATGGAATGCACTCAACGTGTAATTGGCTTCACAGATTTAAAAAAAATAAAAACTTCATTTTGCTTCACATTTTGTTAACAACACCTCGGTCTCCAAAATGTGTCATTATGACTGGATAATTATTATGAAGTCTGCCTAGTAACAGGGGTGAAGTGTTCATTCAATAGGCTATGGAGGTGTCCACTGCCTGTACATCAAGTACAATAGGTGGCATGAGAGCACCCAAGGGGGAAGACCTTTTGAATGACTTTTATGGGACACAACTTTTATGAAGGCTGCAAATGAGCAATGGCTGCATTGTGTCTCTGGCCCTCAAAGTAGTTCCATAATAGTTTCCCAAATCGCAAGTGGTGAAACATGTCCCTTGTTCCCTGTAATGGACTGGGTCAGCTAGGACACAGGAGGCAGTGAGTAGAGTGCAAAAATAGGTTTTTGTTTTTCCCAAGCTTATGGCTGGTACAACTAAAATAAACTGAGGTTTCTAAGCCTCAACATGAGTAACTACAGAACCTAAACTAGACCATCTGGCTGCAGAAGGTTGAATCTTGTTGAAGCATTGCCTCACATAAAAAAATAAATAAAAAATAAAACACTGTTTTATTAGCCATGCAATGAATTATTTTTGACTTGAGTATGTAGGCTATCTAGATTTCTAACTTACCTCCCATTTGCAACACAAATGCATTAGCTGTCAATGCGCACACACACTAGACGAAAACATAAAAACACTCATATTCAGACTACATTGTCATGACAGACCTAAAAGTTGAGTAAAGCCAGCTCCCTATATAACAACAACAAGGGATTATCTATTGGCTACGGAGTGGTCCGTTTCATGGCACTTCAAGAGGCTTGCCTACCTGTCTCCAAATGTCTAGCTAACTTTTCATCTTTCTCAGCAAAAGTATGTAATAGCTAAACTATTGCCATGATTAGAAGAGTTTGCACTCTCATCGTTACCACAAAATGCTATTTCCTGTTCCCTCGGAAACGGGTCGTATTAATAAGGTCCAGGAATAATCAACAAAAAAAGCGTTTCTGAACTTTTTTTGAGGGGTTTATATATGCAGATGATTCAACACTCTACATGTCTGCACAAACAGTTAAGCCCCTTTCACACATACAAGCCTTAGTTCCCAGTAGATTACATGCAATTTTCAGGGTCGGCGTATGTCTGAACGGAAGCCTGAACATTGCCTGGTCTGTCTCCTTTCACAGGGTTAGTGAATGGTCTTTATTGTCATTGCTATAGTACAGGTACCAAACAACGAAATTTGGGAGGGGTGGCTCCCCTGGTGCTAGGAAAGAAAAAAAAACTGAAAAAACAAGAAGGGAAAGGAGCTGGTTTACATAAATAAAGGCTATGTACACTATCCACTATACTATACTGTACAGATAAAACGACTAGGGTTGTCATATTGCACATAGTGTTATTGCACATTCATTTAAAGTGTTGCAGTTTGCAGGCTTGAAATGTACACATTTGTGCCTCAGTACTACACCTGATTTTTCAATCCAGCAGCTGCCATCAATCCGTCCAGACTGTCCAGGGCCCAGAACCTAGGTCTTTGCTGTGTTCAGGGCCTGGATGGCCCTGGGGTAGAAGCTGAGCTTCAGTCTGTTTGTCCTTGCGGCCATGGTCCTGTACCGCCTTTTCGAGGGCAGCCGGGCAAAGTGTTCGTACCCAGGGTGGGATGGGTCTCTGGAGATCTTGGAGGCCTTCCTGAGCGAGCGAACTTGGTGATGGTAAGCACTGGTAATACGAGTTGACTCGCTGGAACGAGACAGGTATGCAAGACCGCCACACACCACATCTGTCACATATCATACCTCCGTCCCACATGTATTTATCATCATATTTATCATATATCATATAATATGACAGATATATATGGTACATGGCAGTCCCACGACATGTGTGAAAGGGAGCAACACAGGAATCTACCGGCATTTGGCTTTGGTGAATGCCTGGTCGACACAGCTTGGGATTCCATGGAAATTATTACAGGGAACTATGTGTGAAAGGGGCTATAGTCAGCTGTGCTGCTCATCCTACAAATGCATGATCCTTACAAGTTAGACATCATTGTAGACATCAAGGTAAATAAACAAGCTTTCCAACTATATCAATTTTACCAAGTTTATTAGCAATGACATTTTAATATGAGACTGAGGGACGGAATTAAGACCACAGCGTCCTCCATGTGAACTCAACACATCCATATTATATTTAACTGTTCACAGCACTAATGGATACACACTGCCTCCAAGATAAAATCAGAATTGTTATTTTCAGTTATGATGAAAGAGATGAACTGACAGAGAGAAACAGTGGTTTGTGTAACCTGTTGTGCATTTTACTTTAGCAGGGGTGAATCCTTTCAACATCATTGTTCAAGTGCCAAGCTTGAATATAATGCTGAATCTGCCCTTCACTCCCATGACCACTCTATTTTGAAATCCACTGATTTACCAAAATGCCTTATTTTAGAAGCCCTACAATGTGTGACTGGGGTACACTCCCAGAGCTGTCTGCCTGTAATAGCCTGGCTCAGACAAAGAGTAAAATGTGCATGCTTTTGAAACAATCAGTCTTGTTTACCCAAAGCCCTTGAATCTCTAGGATCACAAGTTTCTGCTATGAATTCTGATCTTGTAAATCTCAGTCCAATAAATTGCCTCAATTTTCATCGAACATCAAAACAGGGGGCTGGAGAGCAATTTGTAGGATTCACATTTTGTTTATTAATTGTCATAATTGCTTCTGTAATAATCTCTTCATCTACAATACTGTGCACACTTACAGGGCGTGAACACTGTTCTAATGGAAGCCAAGCGTGAAACTTTAGCAGGTTGATTTGGGTATATTCTTCTCTCATTCTCTCGCTCACTCACTCACACTCTCCCTCCCTCTCTCTCTCTGTCAACATTCCAGCAATGGATTCTTGGTGTTCTTTGTATTCGGAAGCACCTCTTTGAAAGTAGCTTCCTGGGTAATAGTCAGACTGACCAGAATTCCATATCTTGGAATCTCAACAAATAGGTGAGTTAATCAGGATTATAGCGTTCGCCTAATTTTATGGCTCCTCTGTCCTTTCCCTGCCTTAATGAAGTCAGATAAAAGTCGGAAGTAAAAATGTCAGATTTAGCTTTTAAAAAATGATTGATAGCTCATGGCTACAGTTACTGTTTAGGACATCTGCTTGCTTGTTATTGTCTCTAATTAAAATTATAAATAATTAGTCATGCAGATCTATTTCTCTTCGGATTTTAAATTCAGCTACATGAAATATATTGTTGAGTTTCATCCTTAGTCTCATCTACATATATACTGCAGCACTGAAATTGATAAATGTGACAATAAGATGCTGGAGTAATTAGTGATGTTTCCACCGGCAAGGCTTGGGCCAAACCCAGACTAGAGCCAGAGGTCCAGTTCAGTGCTTTGGGATGGAACCTGTCCATGTGTGGGTGTAAGCAAGGGGTTCATTGTAATTCTAATTATCTCAAAGTCCTGGCCGAGAATGTATTATCATTTATTTCACAAGGAACCTAAGATCACAGTCATTGTAAATTGTACTGATATACATTATACATGTATAAATATTGTCATGCTAATGTTCATTATTCTTCTAAGAACTATTTTCACCCAAACCTTGGTAACTGAAGTTCTGGGTGTGATCATTATGTTAGCTATTTAAGGCTTCACCTAACCCATATAAAATAAAGTAAGTAGCTACATGTAGACATACATTATTCTGAAGTACCTGATACCATGGTCATCATAAAATAACATACTTATTGTGTACCCATGACTGCTGCATACTGCATGAACCTCTCAGATTACACTTTTAACATATCATCACATATTCATATAATCCATACAGGCACAAATTGACAGGATCCCATTGCAATGACGAAGCATCGCATTAGAAGTCTGATGGATATTTCATTGCTATTAATTTTCCTGGCATTCAAAAATCCACTCTGCTGTTGAGTGTATCATCACAGCTTGAGAGTAGAGGG
Source organism: Nansenia antarctica (assembly GCF_963989245.1). Lineage (NCBI taxonomy): Eukaryota > Metazoa > Chordata > Actinopteri > Argentiniformes > Microstomatidae > Nansenia > Nansenia antarctica. The sequence goes on from NC_137690.1 coordinate 9,373,150, forward strand.
CTTGCCAGATGTTGATAATCTCCCACAGCGAAACTGGTTGCTGTGCTGCACTGCACTGTACTGTACCAATCAGATAAGGTAGCACAACAGCAGATAGGATTATGCATGGCTAGGGTGGGGAAAAGGCCTATAGGGCTTCCCTGTTCTCCTAGATGGACAGTCACAGGACACCCCTTCATTTGATACATTACAGGATGTGAAAGCATAAACTGTCTTGATACTAGATGGGCAGCTGCATGTAGACAGCTGCATGTGTAATTACTGTACATCTCAATACACGCACATGAACATTTTATTGTTCATACAGCTGTAGCTGTAAATAATATAGGCCTAGATGCATTTAAAGGTCATATAAAAATAAACTGTGCCAGCCAGTGCAGCTGGTGGAGGTAGTAATCAGGACCCAGTATTTCAAGCCAGAATGATCCAGATTATTTTTTGCTATCCAGGATCAGATCTATCTGGCAGATTTGGAGTGGTATAGAGGAATTCAGCTAGCTCTATCGGATCCTGGATAGCAAAAAATAATCTGGATCAGAATGAAAAAATACAGCCCCCCCCCACCCCTCAATTTGTAATTGTTTGCCCCTTATGACTGGCGCGAGATGGTGGCGAGTTCGATTGTGAAGGAAATGTAGAAATGCTTGGCATTCATTTTGATGTGGCATGTTGTGGAGACTGGAACAGGGGCCAAAAGAGGGGGGTTGCGATGCTCATGTCCCACACACCCGTAGAACCCCCACACTTTTTAAATCACTGCTCCACCCCGGTTCTCCTGTACTGTACTGTACATTGGAGGCCCCATTGAAGTGATAAGTGGTTTTAATAAAGAACCGATGAGAGGTTGGATTGGAATTGTTTCAGATAACCGTCATCATTGGTTTCACTCAAATCTGAATCAAGAGTAATATGAATGTCGTTTTCATTCTTTGAATTTTAGCACTTGGATGAGAGTTTTGATAAAGTGTTCACCTTCCTCACCCTCTCTCCCTTTCTGTTCTCTCTTTATCTCTATCCCTCTATTTCTCTTTTAGCCCTCTCCCTTCACTGACCATGAACGACGTGAGCCAAGAATGTACACACAATGGGGAAGATCAGGCATAGTTACAGAAAAGAACATTGGGAAGGATCGTCCCGTGGCCAGGCACCTGCAGACCATTGGCATAGGAATGGCAGACCTGGCAAGGCTGAGTCTACCTTGGGAGAAACAGGAATAGGAGCCTGTTTCTCTCTCTTTGTTAGTGTGTGTCATGGTGTGTGTGCTATAAATATATCTCTGGGTGGTATTACTATGGGTGTATATTTGTTTCATTTCTAGAGCAATCAATGAATAAATAATTTAAAACGTTTTTTCTGATGTCATCGGAGGTGTCTATTTATAGTTCATACACATTTCTCCATGGTACGGTACCTAGTACCGACACATTCTCTACTCCTTTAGAAAGTGAAAATTGGAGGCAAGGAAGTGTATAGAAATTGAACATCGTCCCTCTCCTGCCCCTGAGGTACACCAAGAGCATTAGCGAGCCATTTTGTCCTGCTTAAGAGCTGTGTTATTCCCATGAAGATGGCTTCACACTGCAGTACATCCATGTAACACATTTCTCTGAGCTGTCCAACATTTGTAGTTGGATCTATTCCTGTACAGTAGCTCTTGGGTAAAGCTCTTGATGAAACATACAGTACATTCCAATGTGTTCTCCTCTATACATGTCAGTGTGTTGTTTGTTGAACTCCCAGAACTGTGAGTCACAGCAGTTGTATTTAGTGTTCATGGTGTCTGCCCAGCCTTCAGATGCTCCATGGGCATCTAGTTGAGAGCTGATTTGAGCTTACCAGCTATGCGGTGCAGCAGGTCTCATCAGGGTTTATCGCTGTGTGAATGAGAGCTGCACAGCTGCACAGATCCCTATGCCCTCTGGTGGGTGTCGGTTTTGTGTGTGTGTGTCTGTGTGTGTAAGACCATGGTGTATATGTCTGCACGTGTGTCTGTGTCTGTGTGATGCATTATTTTTAATCATGTTAAGATGGAACATTAGATGTACCAGTCCCCCACACTTGATGTGAAACTGCCAAATCCTATTGGCTATCAGCCTAATCGATTGCAAAAGCTCTGTAGCCTGAAACTGCAGCTTTGGTGGCACTCAGTCGGTGTGCCTCTCCATTGGATTGGGTATGAAACAGTCCATTACATTTACATTGACATTTAGGGCATTTAGCAGACGCCTTTGTCCAAAGCAACTTACAACAATGTGGGGAGCATGGCGCGTTCTGGCCTGCAGAGGGAGCCAGACTGTGGTCGGGGATGGATGACGGGCTGATTATGGACAGGTGTCAGTAATCAGACTCGTTATCCAATTGGTCTATTTAACGTGTGTGTGTTTGTTCCCCCGGGAGAGAGAAGGAGGCAGGGAGAACCTGCGACAGTAGGAGTGACATTCTACACCACTAGCGAGCAGAACCCGAAAGGGGGATCCAGCGAGCGAGTCCCGGAAGGGGAGCCGACGCCGCAGCATTATTATTTATTACTGTTCGTGTTTATTATTTTGAAAATAAACCTGCCAGCACGTCAGTGACGTACTGTGGCATCCCTCTCACTGAGACCGGGGAAAAGTGCACACACAAGCCAGAGACGACACAAAACAGGAGGAACAGTTAGCCACTCTAGGCGTTTTTTTATTAACAGAAAAAAGAACAAGGGCAATAAGGCCAGCTTAAGGGTTCTCGCCGTTACTCAAACTCAGAGGGGGGTGTTAGAAGGATAGCCGGGGGGCTCTGCAGGCATCCTCTCTGTCTGTCGGGGCCTCTCCACTAGGCTGCGCCCAACTGGTGTCTCTGGGGTAGCTGTGGGTAGGAGGTGGGCCAGAGGTGGCTCTGTGGGGCAGTCGTTTGGTGTCCCATCACTCTAGTCTCCGGCTGTCGGGGCCTCTCCACTACAGTCACAGGACCTCGGTCTGGCGGCAGAACAGAACAGTTAATGACATTAAACATAGATACAGTGCCGTAGTCCAGCTCTCACCCCAACGTGCGTGCTTCTGCCTTGTCTGCTGGTTTCTGCCCTCTTTATGTCTCCTGTGAGTTGGTTTCTCACTGCAGCTCTGCTAATTGGGGAATGCAGGGCAGCTGTGCATAGCTGTGGGGTTTCTCTGCATCTCCTCTGCCCAGGGGCTGGAATGGGCGCTGTCCATGGTGCTGAGTTTTACCTGCAGCTACTCGGCCCTGAGGCCAGAATGGGCTCTGTCCACGGTGCTGAGTCTCACCCTCGGTCTCAGTCAAGAGAGGGACGCCACAGTGAATGAATGAATGAATAGTTTAATGAATGAATGAATAGTTTAATGACCACACGACCTAGGTCGGTGGAATTTGTTGTCGGTACAGCTCAAAAAGCAGTGTCAAAAAACATACACACATTTTACATGACTATTACATGGACATGAAACACACATAACCACAAGACAAGACAGAACATATTTACAATTTACAATGTATACAGTGCAGTGAGTCAGGTATTGAGAGTACGCTGAGCAACTGCAAGCGAAATAAAACGCTCTCCTCTGTGTCGACCTCCCTCTGTGCCTAGAGACCTTTACAAACAATAATAAACTTTAATCAAATAAAATAGTACTCGGTCAGGATAAAACAAGATGAACATAATTGAAACATAGGACATGAAGACCTGATAAATAAAGGGTATTATAAACACAACTGAGGGAAGGCTTCACGAGGGGCCGCTAAGGTGCAGCCCGAAGAGATGGGTCTTCAGTCTACAACAGAAGACAGGGAGTGACTCTGCGGTCCTGACAGCTCATTCCAACAGCGAGGTGCCAGGACGATGAAAAGCCTTGATCATGCAGCACGACTGTGCGTGTAGGCGAGCACAAAGGTCTTAAACTAATGCAAGCTATTATCGGGAGCCAGGGTGCGGAGGAGAGGGGTTACATGAGAGAATTATTTGGGGAAGTTGAACACCAGACGGGCGGCAGCATTCTGAAAGAGCTGCAGATGTCTGATGGTGGAGGCGGGGAGCCCAGCCAGGACTGCGGTACAGTAGTCAAGGCGGGAGATGACTAGTGTCTGGACCAGAAGTTGAGCTGCTTCTCTGGTGAAGAATGGGTGCATCCTTCTGATGTTGTAGAGGACGGATCTGCAGGTCGCTGTGATGTCGCTGTGATGTTCTCTGCACATGATAAGTCGCTGTCGAGGATCACCCAAAGGTTCTTGGTTGACTGGGAGGAGGTCACTGTAGAGTTCTCTATTGTGATGGAGAAGTCATGGAGAGGGCAGGCTTTCCCAGGGAGGAAGAGGAGCTCAGTCTTGTTCAGGTTGAGCTTGGGGTGATGGGCTAACACCCACGCTGAAATGGCTACAAGACACGCAGAGACACGTGTTGTTGGGGAAAGACAGTAAGAGTTGAGTGTCGTCAGGTAGGATGCAAACCAGGAGAGTGCAGAGCCAGAGATGCCCAGTTCTGAGAGGGAGGAGAGAAGTGTCAGGCAGTTTACTGTGCCGAAGGCAGCAGACAGGTCAAGGAGAATGAGGACAGGGAGGGAGGAAGCTTGAGCAGAGTGAAGGGCCTCTGTGACAGCAAGGAGGGCAGTTTTGGTAGAATGCCCAGCCTTAAAGCTGGATTGGTGAGGGTCAAGGAGGTTATTCTGAAGGAGATAGTTGGTTAGATACAGAGTGCTCAAGGGTTTTAGATTGGAAGGAGAGGAGTGATACTGGTCTGTAGCTGAAATGGGAGCAGAAATGGTGTTTTGTGATGCACAGAGAGACTGTTATACATGCCTAGATATTGTCTAGGGGCAGCTGCAGCTCAGGACGTAGAGCCGGCGTATAATGATCGCATGGTTGGTGGTTCGATCCCCAGCTGGCCACCTGTCGAGGTGTCCTCAGACACTGAACCCCAAATTGCTCTCAATGAGCGGGCCGGCACCTTGCATGGTAGCTTGCCGCCATTTATGTGTAAATGAGAGGCAATTGTAAAGTGCTTTGGAATAAGGCGCTATATATGTGCAGTCCATTTACCAGTCTAGGCTCTCAGAGCAAGATCTTTTTGTTGCGGTGTGAGGGGTGCCAATAATGTAGGGATCATGGTTACATACTGTACCTACCTTCTGTACTCAATGTCAACCTTATACTGGAAAATGCCACCTAGACAGTCCCACAGCAACATGTCATGTTATTAAGGAGTGAAATAATAAATCCATAGTGCAAATCATTTATAAGATCACGCAGAGAGAGTCTTCAGTATATCACGCAGAGAGAGTCTTCAGTATATCATGACCACCAACAAGCACTCTTAGAAATAGCTTACATTTATGTTTCTTGCATTCCACTGCAGACTACTTCAGACTACTTGAAGGTTAATGGATTTACAGACTGATTCCAGGAAATGTTCACGAATGTGTCAACCGCTCACAAGGTATTTAAATGAGCTTGCATATTCCACTGTGCCTTGGAGAAGGGTGACATTGATGAACCATCTGTTCAACGAGCATCACCCTAGGCAGCCATACTGATGGACTGAGCCCTGTGCTTTCTGACTGCGCTGTAGAACTGCCAGCTCAGCGACTTTGGTTTAATAATTATGTATCAACTCCTGTAAAAATCATCAGTGTGCCCTCTCTGAATTACATCAAATCAGAAAAATGTTTGGAAGTATATGAGAGAAGAAGCAATCACTTGTGAAGGCTTAACTTTCTTTTGCAATGACTATTAGTAGCGACTATTGACGTGTGTGTGTGTGTGTGTGTGTGTGTGTGTGTGTGTGTGTGTGTGTGTGTGTGTGTGTGTGTGTGTGAGTGTGTGTGTGTGTGTGTGTGTGTGTGTGTGTGAGTGTGTGTTTAGTATGCAGAACGAAATGCAATGAAATGTCTTAGCCCTCTTTATATGTCTGAGGTCCTAACTTAGTGTAAAGTGAACACTAAGAGACCGAAAGCTTGCAATAAACATCGTTTTTTGCACAGATTTTAGTGTGCAGATGCTGCTTTTTTACACTCTAGTTGATACTCTCCAGCTGCAGCACCTTTTGGGAATATATATGGTTACTTTCTCGTCTGAAAACCTATTAAAACTTCATAAAATGACATGTTAACACTTGTTAACCAGCTTTTAGCCAATGGAGAATTTAAAATCCCAGCTGCCCCGCTGAATCCAATAGAACACCTTTGGGATGTGGTAGAAAGGGAGATTCACATTCACTTGAAAGTGCACCTGAAAAATCTGAATCTCCCAGGAATGTTTCCAACATCTTGTGGAATCAATACCACAAAGAATGTAGGCTGTTTTGAGAGCAAAGGGAGGCCCTACCCAGTATTAGTATAGTGTTCCTAATAAAGTGTTCGGTGAGTGTACATTACACATACAGTGCCCTGAGCCATAAACTTAGAGATTTCAATCACATTCCCAGGAGCTGAGACATTTTTTTTTATTACTTGATGATGATCAAAGCTTGCTGCTGTGTGAAGGAGACAACGAGTCAAATAACATTAAGATTTGTAGGCAGGTCATTTTTTATTGAACATTGAGAAATGTCAGTAAATATACACCAGACGTCTGAGAGTGAGTTCAAAAATACAATGCAAAAGGGCATGTGTTGCATTATTTAACAAGATCGTTGAGATCATTTAAGATGACTAGGAAATAGTCAGAGGGAAGTTTAAAATGATGGCTCCTCTCAAGTAATAAATATGTAAAGCTCAATAAATGTGGAAATGGAAATACTAAAAATGTTATTGAGATTCAAAAGAAACAGACAGTGAGTAATCTCCTTGACCTTAGCGTATCACATTTTCATTACGTTGTTTACATATCAATTGAGGAATCTAAATGAGCTTCAGATGATACACATCAGCTCTGGAGTGCTAAACAGTTGTTAAATGCTACATTTCGCTATTTTGATTATTTTCTTCCACCAGCAGAATTCTTCCACAACCAAAGTTATTTTGTTTCCCTGCCAAAATGCTAATCCACGTTCCATCCGGATGCTCGCTGCATATGCAGATAATTAGTTTCATATCCTTTTTTTTTCATCGCTATGACAAGAGGATAAAACTGTTGCTAGGGGCGAGGAATCCACTCTATGGTTGTGTGATAAATGTCAGCGTAGGGGAGAAGGTTATCTGTGTTCAGTAAGGGAGAATGTTCTCTGTGTTCAGTAGACGTGATCTGTGTTCAGTAGAGGTGATCTGTGTTCAGTAGAGGAAAACGTTCTCTGTTTAGTAGAGAAGGTTATCTGTGTTCAGTGGAGGAGAAGGTTATCTGTGTTTAGTAGAGGAGAAGGTTATCTGTGTTTAGTAGAGGAGAAGGTTATCTGTGTTTAGTAGAGGAGAAGGTTATCTGTGTTTAGTAGAGGAGAAGGGTCTCTGTGTTCAGTAGAGAAGAAGGTTATCTGTGTTCAGTAGAGGAGAACGTTCTCTGTTTAGTAGAGAAGGTTATCTGTGTTTAGTAGAGGAGAAGGTTATCTGTGTTTAGTAGAGAAGGTTATCTGTGTTCAGTAGAGGAGAACATTCTCTGTTTAGTAGAGAAGGTTATCTGTGTTCAGTAGAGAAGAAGGTTATCTGTGTTTAGTAGAGAAGGTTATCTGTGTTCAGTAGAGAAGAAGATTATCTCTGTTTAGTAGAGAAGGTTATCTGTGTTCAGTAGAGGAGAACATTCTCTGTTTAGTAGAGAAGGTTATCTGTGTTCAGTAGAGGAGAACATTCTCTGTTTAGTAGAGAAGGTTATCTGTGTTCAGTAGAGAAGAAGGTTATCTGTGTTCAGTAGGGAAGAAGGTTCTCTGTTCACTAGAGGAGAATGTCCAGTAGAACCCTGTGAGATCAGGTCATCCTGTTTCCCAGCACTGCCAAATGGGACTGTGGTACTGAGCATGGCACTATTACAGTACAAGACCTTGCAGCCAAATGAAGGATTTGAACGGAGGCCAAGGTTGATAGGTTTTTGTTCATTTTGGGCAGTCTGTAGGGGATTGAGAGAGAGTGTGTGTGTGGGAGTGTGAGTGTGAGTGTGTATGTGTCTGTGTCTGTGTGTGTGTGTGTTATGTGAGTGTGAGTGTGTTTGGCTGTCCACACACGTCCATGTGATTGAGATCGAGGTTGTTTATTTGGATTGCTGTGTAGTCTCGTCCTGATAAGATGGACAGGAGAGGTCTGGCTGAGGCAAACCCAATTACGGTCAGTTTCACAGCTTTCAGCGAACCCCACGCTGAGTGAAGATGGGGGAGGAGTCTGTTAAAGAGGAGGGAGAGCATTGTTGATTTTCCCCCGGTGATTCCCTCTTCAGATCGATATCGCCATGGGTCCCATGGGTCGCCATGCACTCCAGGGTTAATCGACAACAATGAAAAGCTCCAGGGATTTTTAAAGAGCCACCCTTCTAATCCGATCACTTTCTGTATGGACACTGTATCCAGGACTGTCGACAAGATCTCTATTTAATTTGGAGCAGATTATCGGGCCTGCATAATTCCGGCCAGTGGATGTGCCAACAATGGTTTGCTACCGGGCACTTTTCCTGTTTAAATAAACAGAGATGGGTTGACTGACAATTCTACAGCATTCATATATACAGTACAAGCAGCAACCCGTCCTACAAAGAACAAAGAACAAAGAAGACTGATTATTATTATTATTATTATTTTCTGTTTTGTGATTTTTGGTGGTCGGTAACATAGAGCAATGGAGGTTAGAAGCTATAGTGACATAATATTTTGCTGACATCACTGTAGGCCATTTTGGAAACTATAAAAGTACTACATTACTCTTAATTAAGCAATATCACACGAGAGGGAGTGTGTTATACTGAATATCAGCACGGCTGTGATTCGGTCATAGGTAGAAGGCTTTGAAGGCTTTTTTTTTTAGAAGGCTACCGAAGACGATCACAGCCGTGCTGATATTCCGTATAACAGCACGACCTCGAGTGTGATATTGCTTTTATACAACAGTTCTACAGCGCGATTTATTAGTTAACAGTAATAAGCGACAACAGATTATGATTTGTTTGTTTATTTAATCATAAAAATAATCAAAAAATAGTTCCGCAACTGAACTTCAAATGGACTGTTGCCTAGTAACCTGAACACAAACATGTCGTCTAATTAACGGTCATTTAGTAGAACATCTGTGCGGCGGAGTGATACATATAGTTAAAAGTCCCAGTGCTGTTATACTGTATATCAGCACTCATGGAATGCCTCTTGTCCAATCAAATCCAATCAAATGACTTGGTTGGAACTAACTGTTGTATAATTATCTGTATATCACATTCTGTTTTGGCATAATGAAACAAAGTTTGATTATGCAGCAACATTCCATGGGCCTCCCTCTCCATACAGTGAGTGTGCTTACTATCACAAATGTCCTGTTTACCCAGAGTCCTAAAGTTCACATCCTTGGGCTGCCTCTCAATTAATACTAAAATATAGCTTATTATTAATTAAACATTTAAGTTTGATAATGAATGAAACAAGTATTACAATAATTACTTTATTTATGGTACTTTTCCAAAGGGCATATGAACTATAACTTTGCTCATTCTCTTTCCTGTTCTGGCTCCCAACTCTAATCTGTGGGCTGCTCATGAATCCACACGAATCAAAGAGGCATGTAATGTAGTTTACAAATTAATGTGAGCTTTTATACACTAACCGGAAACTTTTGATCCCCAGGAATGCGCTTAATTGTGTCATTTTCTGACGGATGGAGGGTGAAATTTAGGAGCTCATTCTTCAGTTTACAGAAATAAACATTGATTGCTTTCAAATAATACTGTCCCTGGGCTGCTAATGAATAAAATAAACATACCACTCTATCCAACCCATAACTTGGATAGCGAGAGACAGGCTTCTTTTGAAAACAAACCTTCTTTTGTAGGCTATTCTTGCATGACTTTGGAGGGTTATCCCTTGCAAGTATCTGCTTTCCCACAGCGGTATCACTTGTGTGTTATATGCTATATGTAGATTTCCATCAAGTTCAAAATAGTAAAATGGTTGTGATTTCTTTGAATATTCCGTTTTTTAATTTTGTTTAATAATTGACCCAACTGATGAACAATATAGAATTCATGGAATGCAATATACATAAACATTATATTATAATAGGATGAATTGTGTCCGTTGCCTCAGGTTTTTCCTGCAAGTATCTTACTGCACATGCAGTAACTGCCAAGACAAGCAGGGTAAAATCCTTCCGCATTGATGTTAAATAAAATATACCGCGTATTACAAGATTTGGTTTTCAGTAGTTGTTTTGTGTAGTTCACTTTCAAATAGCCTTGAGAGATCGTATCAGAAATATTGATCTTGTTAGGTTAGACACAGCGTTAGTGACTGATAAGGTCAAGGTACAAACTACAGTCATGTTAAAAAGTTGAACGATGAAAGGTGATCTGGAGGTTGTGTATAGACAGCTCATTTGACAGTGGACTTGCAGCAGATAATGAGCTCTTTTCTTATGAATGAGCTCACACTGGCTTTGGCGGAGCCACAGACACACACTGTGTCACGCACCCTGGTGCCTGCATCCCGTGGAGGCTGAGAGGAGAAGGAAATAAAACTGGAGTACTGGAGCTTGAGATCAGGCCAGATTTGACAAAGAACTTGGTCATCATCTCCCAAACAATCAACATGCCGCAGTAGGCTTGCCATCTGCTTGAGAGGGAACTAGGGGAGAGATTGTGTTCTGCTTACAATACGGTTGGCTGAAATCCTATTATGAGGTGACAATGTTGTTTACAATGGATTTGAATACATTTCCAGGTACTGTTTAAGAGCAGCTTTGTATTTGCAAACATGATGGATGCACTGTGTTGTTTACATACATCATTGAAAAGGCATACTGTACCAATGTGATTGTGGGTTTTGTTATGAATTATGCATTGTCTGACAATCCATATTGTCAGACAATGCATAATTCCTATTTTCTACTCAACCTAAGGAGGATGAGTAGAACATAGCCTTGTTATTCGTGATTTTGCATACTTTATTGTACTTTCGCATACGGTACAGTATGTTTGGAAATGTGCAACCACTGGTATACATCAGTCTGCTTAAAGGAGACCTATTATGCTCTTTTTCCAGAAGTTAATTTAAATCTCTGGGGCCCCCAAAACATGTCATGAACGTTTTTTTGCTGAAAATACCACTCAGATTTTAATCGAAAGGCATTCCAGCATGCCTCTAAATGCCTGTTTCAGTCCTTTTCTGGACAGGCTGTTTCATGGGTAATCATCAGTGGTTCGCTGTTATTCCATACGGTTCCTGGGGGAATAAAATTTAAAAAACTAATATCCCTGTGTTCCCCACCAAACATGGAATCCAAAACCATTTAAATGGAAATTATTGGAGTTTCTCTTAGAATGTATGAATGCACGGCAGGGGGAAAATGTTCAACATAGTGGCAATCTGAATATTTGTTGAATCGCATGTTTTCTCATGAATGTTCTCATGAATGTTCTCTCATGAATTCGCATGTTTTCAGCCAACAAAAAACGGACCGAATTGCTTTATTTCACAGTTTCTGTGTTAGTAGGGTCATTAGAGACCCGAATGCACAAGCACTGAAAAAGTGAGTTTTTCATAATGGGACCTTTAAGCCAACAATGGGTCAAGAGTGTTTTTGTGTGATGATGGTGAATTCTGTAATTCAGAAATGTGTAGAGTCACAATGTCTCACATTTGAGAGCTGTTAACCCTAACCCTAAAAGCAACAGACCAGCTCTACGAAAGAAGAACTTTTATTCATAATATATTCATACTTGTACACAAGTAAAATAAAATGCATATCTATGATTCCATTGCAATCTCTGTTAGACAATTCGACAGCATTCTTTTTGCAAATGCTACCCGTACCCACTGTGATGAAAACATAACTAAAATTTGGGGAGAATAACATTTGTCTTTACTGAAGTACTTATAAACATAAAAAAAAAACATAACAGTACTCAACAAATGCATCACTTTCCGAATAAATAATGGTAAATGAAAATCTCTCTTTTTCGACAAACAGACCCAAAACATTCTTTGTGTGCGCTCAGATTTCTTTTTTTTTTTCTTTTTCAGTGGTCTGTCTCAGCAGTCACTGTCTTTGCAGTAAAAGCTTTTGATAGGGAAAAGGAAGGAGAGTCTCCAAAGTGTAGCTTAGACACGGTACAGTTAAGTACATACAGAACAAACAAGTTGGGCACCAAGTCATTATATACATTAGATCTGACGTGTTCTGTAAAGGCATCCATTTTGTTAAATGTATTCTAACTTCTTTATTATTGTTAGTCCTTACCCCTGTCAGGGTCAACCTGACGTCCTGCTTTTCAGTCTCTGCCTATTAATGGGAGGTTGCTGCAGATTCTGTAACATTGTCATGAGCATTAACAATCTCTCCAGCCTTCAGCATGTGATCCCAGAGTCCTAAGACATAGCCAACGAGAACCAAATCATGGGCATGAAGAGTAAGCTCAGTGCTTGCATTGTAGATCCATGGCCTTTGAGACAATGAGCGTCCGACTTGGGCTTTTTGGAGCACTTCTTTTTCTTTCTGGATGGGGCTGTAGATGGTTCCAGGTTGTCCATCAGGTCAGGATTTAGGTTGTCCAAGGATTGGTCCAGGTTGTTGGACAAGGTCCCCAACGGGCCGCCGTTAAGACTCTGCTTGTTCCGGGTCTCGTTTTTCGTTCCTTCCAGCTCCCTAAATTTGGTCTTGGATATGTTCTCCTTCTCCTTGAGGGGGTTGTTGGTGATCTGACGGCTGTTGTAGGATGACGGGTCGGCAATGGCTTTGTCAGAAAGGATAGAGGACTTTTCGTTATCTGGAAGACAACACCTGGGGATGGCCTCTGGCAGAGGATTTTCTGTGGAAGGGAATTTTCCTGACCGTGTCTTGGAGCTGAAGAGACTGGTCTGGATTTGAGGTGAGGTTTCCACACACCCCTCCAGGTCATTGCCTTTCAGCCGTTTCAGGTCCTTCCCTGCCAGGTCAGCGGGGACGTTGCACTCCAGCTCGGAGCTTGAGCCTTTGAAGCGTTTGAACCAGTCCCACAGGGTCCTGGCCCGACAGTCACAGATCCACTGGTTCCCATTCAAACGCAGATACTGGAGAGACACCAGCGGGTCCATAGTCTCGCCCGTCAACACGGTCAGGTTGTTATAGAAGAGAAACAGAGTGGTTAGCTTGCCCAGGTCAGTGAAAGCCCTCGGCTGGACGTAGATGACCCGGTTCTGGTGTAGCAGCAGGCGGTCCAGGCTGATCAGACCACGCAGCATGTGGTCCGACACAGTCTTGATCTTGTTGTTGTGCAGGAAGAGATAGGTGAGGTTGGCCAGGTCCAGGAAAGTGTCGTCGTGCAGGGCCAGCAGGTTATTGTCCTGCAGGTAAAGGTACTGTAGGGAGAACAATCCCCTGAACGCCCCCACAGGGAGCTCCGACAAGCCGCACCTGTGCAGGTGTAGGGTGTGCAGCTTGGCAAGGCCGCGAAAGGCCGTGGGGCTGATTATGCGCAGGTTGCTGTTGTCCCCAATGTCCAACTCCTCCAGCCTCTCCATGCCAAAAAAAGCGCCAGCCTCGATGTGGCTGATGTTGTTAGAGTAAAGCCAGAGGACAGTAAGGTTGTGGCAGGAGCTGAAACTGGTGGAGCGCACCACAGTCAGCTTGTTGCTCTGGAGGAATATGCGTTGGCTCCGCACAGGAATCTCAGTGGGGATCGAGAACAGTCCTTGCTGTTGACAGGCCACTGTGGGCCGCGGCTCGCTGTAGCACACACATTTGGCAGGGCAGCCCTCTGCCTGAGGCACCAGGTTTAGCCACATCACCAGGAAGAGGAGTCGACCCCCTAGAGAGACAGAGGAGAAGAGATGAGTGGGTCAATTATAAACTTTATTAAAAAAACATACTTTATGACTACAATGATTATGATATTTAGTTTTTAAACCTTAAAATATGTTAAATGTTGTTTAAATAACACAACATACTGTGGTATTGATATTGTAACTTTCATGATAAACAGCCATTTCATTCAATAAGGTGCAAGTGATGGAAAATCTGTATTCAAAGAAGCCAAACTGTTATCTTTCAAAATACTTTTACAGCTGGAAAGCAACTTGAACATTTCAAAGGTTGTCCTTGAATTAATTTGCAGCATGCCCACATTTTCAGGTATCATTTCAAGAGAACTTTGACATTCCTAACATATTGGGAAATGTCCAACACACGTTTTACCATAATTTCAGATACCCTTTTCAGTCACACTTTACACTATGTTGCCCCTATGCCTTTGTATAAACGTTGTAAATTACAGTATTACATAAAGTGTTTCTTTTCCTTCAATCAGACTAACCTATGCAGAGTCATTATTTGCATTTACAGAAAGTAATACCCTGTTGTTTAGCATAGCACAGCATATCATCCCTCTGAGGGAGCTCTCCCCTCACTAGTGATGCACTAGTAGTGTCTTTAAACAGAGAACCATTGGTGGCTATTTGTGCCTTGGGACCCATTATCTCCGTAATGCCAACGCAAGCATGAAGACCCCAGCGATAGAGAAGGTGAAGCTGACTCATTAAATATGGGTGGGTGGCTTTTATGCGGAATTAGCCAGCACTAATAGGGCGATTGGAACTAATGGCGTTCCAGCCTTTCTGAGGTCTGACATTTAGCCTGTCGCGAGGAGATAAGCGTGTTGGGGCCTTTCATGCCTGGCTGGGATCTTTGGTGGTGGTTTCCAGGGTGGAGGAAAGTGGCAAGGGATCCCCTGGGAGCTCAGCTGGGCAGCCATGACTGAAGTGCATTTTGATTTGCAGCGTGAAGATGAGATACCAGAAACGGTACATCTGTGAGGCGAGGCTTGAAAGATGAAGATGTGAATGTGTGTCTTTGCCTGCGAGGCATATGTTAAAAAAAGGCACACGCTGTGCTAGCTTTTCATCAATAATTGCTGTAAATATCACAGTTCAGACAATCTACTCCGTACCATGGATGGTGGTATCTTTTTTTCTTTATTTTTTTACGTGAAGCAATCTTCCACTCATTATAGATTATACGTACAAGGGTCTTATCTAACCATGGAACATGCACATTACTATTAACGCTTTACTAATTCTTCAAAGGGAGATCAAGGTGTTAAAGTGTCACAGCGGATTCCCAAAACCAATATGCCATGTCAAAGAGGCAGCAGATATTCTCCAAATCTCTGTGAATCCTCCTCAGCCCCTCTCCTAAGTGAGGATTTCCTATCCGAGCAGCCAAGGGTGGGTTGAGACGGATCCCAGATTCTCTGGCGTGACAGGTATACTGGAAAATGCATGAGTTCTCACCCGAGCCCTCCCCCTACCTTCTTCATTTTCCCTTCCCTCCCTCATCCCCACATTCCCCTGCACTGTGTTGTTGTGCTGCTCATCTCTGGACCTTGTTAAACGGAACTCTGGTGTGGCCTGACAGCAGCCCTCTGCTGCACTTTCCCTCCAATCTCCCTCTTCAGCCGTCAGACTCTGCCACCGGAAAGCTGTCAAGACTTTCCACTCTTTCTGCATCGCAGCACTTTTCCCCCCAGCTCTGCCTGCCTAACAATAGCAATATTTTTTTTACCGCAGAGCACGCTCCATGCATCTCCTCCGCTGCATCATACTTTTTTCTCTTCTATTTATTAACAGGCTATTTCTACCCACTCCCTTGTATGTTAGAGCCGGGTTCCTGAGCTCTCTGCATAATGTTCCTTGCCTTCATTAGCATCTTATGAATGACAGTAGAAACGACTCAAATGACTACAGGTTTGGACCAATTATTATTTGCCCACTGACTTGTTCTTAATATAGCATAGCGTCAATTGCCTCACCATCAGTACAGTCAACCCATACAATGAATCTAAAGCCATATGCCTTGACATCTTGACCTTGCGCACCTGAGCTTTCACTGAGCTTTTCACCGCCTACTCATCCATCATCAAAGCGCTTAGCTACCTCTTCTGAGAGTTGTATCTTCTCAGAACATGACCTCTGATGTAGGCCTATGCTCACCATATTGATCTGCTCTGTCTAACAAACTATCCATCTCACCTTCATTCAAATGTAAAGTATTGACATACTAGTGTCAATGATGCTTGTACCTTCAGTGACTTTGTGTTAACATTTTGACATTGTTATTGTATTGGTACCCTCATATCGAGAAGTCACAAAACGTAGCACGGAAAGCAATTCATTTTTATCTTGTTGTGCCGGCTTTGGTTTCAGCACTTAATCTTCCATATCTGCTCTGTCAAAACACAGTCCCAAACACCGCCAATAATCCCTATTACTAGTGTTTCAGACTCTGGCATTTCTTATAAAAACTCTTCACATGGTTCACTTCATTCGATCTCCTCTCGACTGTCTTCTGCCAGCTGACATGATCGGCCTCCTCAGCCCTGCGTCAAGCACATTGATTCAGACTGTCCTCCTCTTGTATGATAAGCACTTCAAGTGTCGCACTTGTCCTACTCACAAAAGGAGGGTGAAGAGATACGGCTAGCTAACAAAGCCAAGCACTGACGGGTGGCAGACATCAAGGATATTTATCCTCGCGTTAAGTCTTTCAGAAACAAAAGATAGAAAAAACAACAGATGGCAACAATTGGGAGAACACTCAAGACAATAAGTATGGGTGGTGGCGGGGGGGGGGGCATGAGTGGTGCAGCCAGTTCTGTTTACTGGCGCATCAGTGCATAACAAGCCTGACTCCCTATTCATTTGCATGTGTCCCTGGCAAGGCGGCGGAGGGCTGCTAGCAGAGCGCTATTAGGACTCCATCCGCTCCTTTTGTTTCAGTATGATAGAGTTGTCTCATCATCACACAGGGCCCTGAGAACACAAGAGGGCATGTAGGGACAGGGGGATCCTGGGGGTCTGCAATTTATCACGGGGGCTTTACTTTGAAAGGGCCTGGATTTGAGCGAGAATGGCTAGCATGACAGTTATATCCCTTAGCTGTGAGCCGAGGGGATCTCTCTCTCTCTCTCTCTCTCTCTCTCTCTCTCTCTCTCTCTCTCTCTCTCTCTCTCTCTCTCTCTCTCTCTCTCTGGTGTGGCCTCTTTCTTTAGTCATACATTATTGTAATGTGTGGAATTCACTTAAATTCCACCGTTCTTAATGTAGACCTGTGTATGTGTACGTTAGGCTCTTTACAGTACTTAATGTGTTACTACAGTCTAACACCTACTGTTGCAATTCAGTACATTCACTTCCCTGGCTGTCAGCATCGTGGCATGTTCCCAATGCGCTGTCATCGTTCTAATCTCAGACAACTGTGCATACTGAGGAGTGATAAAGCATGTACACACTCGTCCCTGCTATCCCCCCCTCCATCGTTGACACAACGGAGGCATGCACTCTATCCGGGGGAATTCACTCATCCCAGTGCAATATGATCGACGGCGTGTTAAGGGTTGGCCTGTCATCATGATGTCACGTGTGCTAGAACAGATGCACTTATCTTAAATGCATGTACATGTGTGTGCATTTCATCAGACGAGGGTATTTAGGACAGGATGGAGCGGAGTGTGGTGTAAGCTAGTCTCAGCTTCTGAGTGGGACTCCCTCTGCTGTTGTGGCTTGTGTCGCTGGGTGTCCGCGGTGTCGGGATGCCGACGACGAGGACACAATTAGCAGACGAGGAGAGGGACAGACGAGGTCCTGTCTGACACACATCTGACACAGCACTCATCCGAGCAGATGGCTCATGAATAACTAAGGGAACCGGAGGTCGGCAGGGAAAAAATAAAGAAGGAAGGGAGCGACAGTAGTGTGTGTGTGTGTGTGTGTGTGTGTGTGTGTGTGTGTGTGTGTGTGTGTGTGCGTGCGTGTGTGTGTGTGCATGCGTGTGTGCGTGTGCGTGTGCATGCGTGTGTGTAAGTAAGAGTAAGACAGTTGTCAAAACAATGCCAAAGAGTGTACACCACAAAAGCAGTGCATTTAGATTCACGGTTGATATAAATTGTCTTTTGTCAGAGGATTATGTGCCACCCCAGACACAGACCCGATGACAACAATATCCCACACAAAGCGGGTGACAAAAGTCCAGGGGTGATTTGAAGTTTAATGGCTTCATGCCACGAGAAGAAATACAGATAAAAACTGAAACCACCTCATCCTATTGCATAACTGCCAATCTGCCTTCAATCCTGCTGCCAACACACGACGGTCAGACGAAAGATTAAATCAAATGGGTTTGATGTCTCTGTGAGGTTGTCTAAGGTGGCCTGCATCCAACCCTGCGCTAACCACCTATGAGCACGGACATTACCATTTCGCACATGAAACGGTGTAAAATGCATAATGCAAATAATGTGAGCTGAAAATTATGTAGGCATTCTCTGAGAGAGAGTTGAGTGTGGGGGCGTCCAAATGCATTCTTCAAACCACAGAGGAGCATAAGTGAGAGTGCCCTACTTTGGTTGATATCATGTGATCTATATCCCAGATCTCTGTGCAAACTACACTCTCTTCCTTCTCTTTACAGTGCACAGTACAGTAGCTTAGATATGCAGACACCTCAAAAAAGCTATTCAGTACAGATGCCAGATGTGAAACGCATCGTCATCTACCTCACAAGGGGATGACAGTACAGGTGTTGTTCCTCTTTTAGTGGGAGACCCCAATTCATTATGATGTGGATGAAACCGTCACATCTGAGGCAAAAGAAAAAGAAAAAAAGACGCCCCTCTTTGCCAGCCAAAACTGAATCACCGTCAAGCATTTGGGGTTCTTTTATTAGCAATAAAGCTCAGTTTGAAATTGGGTGAGGTTGCCAGCCCTCAGGGTGAGAGAATGCATTACCCTGATATAAAAGAGAATGAGGCATAATGATTCACTGCTGTATTATCAGATGGCCGTGCCTCCATTAGTGTTGGATTATAGCGCTAGTGATGCTAACACCTCCTCGTGTGAAGTGTCTCATTGCGGGAGAGAGCGACAACAACATTCACTGCCATCCTCACACATCTTGGTACGGCACGAGATGTGAATAATGAACATCTGTGGTGTGAATATCATCATGCTTTGTGTTTGAGATGCTTTGTTTAGGATACTTATACAAGGTGCAGAGGTTTATCTCTCTGAGAGATATAACACTTTTATCTATGTCTTTTTATTCATTGTCTATTATCTTGTTAAATGTTTATCTATGTATTTCTTATAGAAAATAAATGTTCTTATATTCTTGTCATTTTTATTTTCTTACTATTCTCCTCTCGTTGTATTTGTTATGCTATTTGTAAAGCACTTTGAATTGCCCCTGTTGTATGAAAGGTGCTGTGCCTTGCCTTGACATGCCTTGCCTTGCCTTATTTCTGAAAAAGAAACTATTTAAAAAAAATATATATATATATATAATAATCCCAATGAAAGTGGTCTATTCACTCTTTCTTTCAATTGTATTCGTTCTTTTACTGGAACCTTAAAAAGGACTTCTACCATTATCCACACAACATCCATCTGACTTTGTCACCACCCAATTCCAGTGTTTCGGCACAGACCCTTTCAGACTGGCACTTGTTCAACTTGAGAAGTTGACATGAACTCTGTTTGAAGTGAGGTACAATTTGAAGAAAACATATCAAACAAGCTCTTACTCTCGACCTCTGCACTAAATCCCAGTCACTCCTTGAGTGATTCATTTCATTGTATGCTAAGACGTTTGGGGAATTGCCTGGCATGGAATGTTGCAGCAGAGGGAAGCTAGGAAGTTTTAGAATCTGAAAATCTTCTAGTCCTCCAAATAAAATCTACAGTCCAACCTCAGCTCAACTTGACCTTGCAACAAGTTATTCTGATATATACAGGTCAGCCCCATACTTGTCTTGCCATTGCAAAGTCACTTACAGGCATACACATTGAAATGAATTAAGGACATGTTTAATGTGAAAATTAAACTGTACTGCTAAACCGTTTCTGGGGGTTGGTGTACACATCTGTCTGAATGCTTTGCGAGACACACTTGTTATGTCTGTATACTGGGTTAGCAGTGATGCATCAGAGTTTGAATAGAAGTGTTAGATTGTGCTGCTATTGTGGTGTGCCTGAATAATGTACCTAATAATGATGTACATGACGTATGTGATGTTTCCTGTTCTGTTCAGTTGAAATAAGTAAATGCATGTTGAGTTTTGCTACTCACAACTGTGTTGTGTGGTAAATATTACAAACACAATATCTGGCGAAGAGGATGGGATATCTTCAGGTGCCCCTCCACTCCAGCAGCAGAAACCTCACAGCCTTTGTTACACATGAACGACTGGCCTCATAAGGTGCCAGAGGAACTGGGTGCATTCTCCCAAGTCAAACAGGATCTCTCCTGTTGGAATGACACCTGTGTCGCAACGTGGGCTTTGCACCGTGGTCTTGCACTGTGGTCTCACTAGTACTCTCCGTGTGCATGTTTGCTACGGTGCATGAAGGTCACCTGGGCATAGGGAAGCTGAAACAGCTCTGCCGAGACCTGGTATGGTGGCCAGGGATAGACAGACACATTTGGCACTTCTCCACTACCGTCCCGTACCGTACCAGAACCCGTGGTCCCGCTTTGTTTTGCTTTCTCCACTGCGAACAGGCCCGTACCGGAACGTAGTACCTGTACTGATTTTAGCTACCCTTCCTGACTCAGAGCGAAAGGTACTATCCGTGCTACGATGTGACGCTGCAGACCGTTGATTGGTTTGAGTGATAAGTGACGCGTCATACAGCTGTTGTTTACAATGGTCTGAGAGCCTTGAGACCGAAAGCTTGCAATAAACATCTGTTTTGGAAACAGATTTGAGTGTGCAGATGCTGCTTTTTTGCACTCTATTTGATACTCTTCAGCTGCAGCACCCCAGCTAAGTCTGATCACGGATGAGCGGTGGTATTTTCACTATATTGGGAATTTACATGGTGAAATGCATTCTTAGACATGACTACGTCGTCATGATTACAAAGATGCCACTTGAAATGCATTTGTGTCTTACACACACGTCCGCCTAGTATTTGACTGCCTGTAGCCCAGTCACGAATGGTCCCAGTATTGTAGCTTCAGACGGAACAATTTGGCTTATAGTGCTTGCTGTAGCAAGCCCACAATATATTTTTGCTCATATATATTTATTTTAATCCTGTTCTTTTACCAACTGCTAAGACCACAATAGTAAGCTAGTTACTTTAGCTAGCTAAAGATATTGGCCCTCTAAATCATTTTACAACTTGACTGGTGGAAGCGTTCTACTCTATTATGTTACGATGTTTCTGTCAAACCTTATAGTGAAGGTCTCTAACATCATGTAGCTAGCGAACGGAAGTGGGGACTGTCCCAACTCGCTCCGGGTCTGTTGTGAATAATGGAGAAATGTTTCTGAGAATACGGTACGGGTAAGATACAAATGCGTGCCGTCCTGTACCGTCCCGGTCTGGTCAATGGAGAAGCGCCAATTGAGGTCCTGCTCTGCCTGTCTTGTGAGTGGCAAGACTGGACACCAGGTTCCTCCATCCCTGAAACCTCTTGCCTGGCCCTCCCAGCCCTGGGAGCACCTGCAGCTGGACATCTGTGGTGAGATCCACGGAGTCCCCCACCACTGACGCTTCTTGGTGGTTGCCTACGACCTGCACAGAGCTCAGCGCTACCGTCTCAGTGACCTCTCAGGTCCTTATTGACTTCCTAGACTCTCTTTTTTCCCCGCTGGGGTCACAGCTGACAATGGTCCTCAACTAGTCTCTGCAGAGTTCACCTCCCACCTGGAGTCTGTCATGTCCGTATTATCATCCCCAAGACAATGGTGGAGTAGAACACTTCCACCAGTCATTGAACAATGGCCTCAGAGCACATCTGGCCCAAGGGTGCTCCTTCAAACAGGCCATCCACCACACACTGCTGCACTACAGAGCCACGCAGCACTCAACCACGGGTCGGGAGTTCAACCTGCCCCTTGACAGGCTCTCCCCCCCCCCCCGGCACCTTCCCCTGGGGTCAGAGCCTCAGTCACCCGTCAGCAGAGGCGGATGAAGCAGCGCGTCAAAGAGCAGTCCAAATGAATCAAGGTTTCCGGATATCACCGTCTCAGACTGGGTCAGAGTCAGTAGGCCCCCACCGGGACAATAAAATGGCCTCATTCTGGTATTCTCCTCTTCCAGTCACCCACTAGTTGGGCCCAGCCACCTTCCTCCTCACCGATGGCACTCGGTGGCACTCCAGCCACCTCCGAAAGGTGCCAGCTCCGCCAGACTTTGACGGTGACACTCCCCAAGCAATACCCTCAGCGTGGCGAGACGCCCCCGCCAGGCCTTACACAGATCCCGGACATTCCTCTGCCTCAGCTGCCCGGACCTCATGCCTCTCCACCTCAGCCTGCTCTGCCTCAGCCTTCCTCACCCCCGCTTCGGCCTGCTTGCATACCTTCACGCCCTGGCCACCTAAAGGACTTTGTCTCAACATTTCATGCTTGAAATCCTGCTGGGGAGGGGGAATGTTATGCCTGCACACTGGGTTAGCAGTGATGCATCAGAGTTCGAATAGTAGTGTTCGATTCTGCTGCTATTGTGGTGTTATGCCTGAGTGATCTGCCTCTGTTCTGTTACGTTGAAATAAGTAAACGCATATTGAGTTTATGCTACGACTGTGTTGTGTGGTAAATATTACAAACACAATAACACTACTATTGATGTCTCTCTTATAGCCTTAATGTGGCACCGCTCTGTGTCTCCTCTAGTTTTGCAGACTAGCTCTTGGCGGAGTGGTGCGCTGACTAGGCAGACGTGGCACATGTGTCATCCAAAATCATCTCAAACTCAGAGAGATTGGGGGAGGCCCAAAAGATGTGCTTCAGCTAACGACACCATGCTCGTCAGCAAGTAGAGGAAGCTCAAATCCTTGATTTACATCAGTGGTAGCCTCATATTTAGCCAGTACACGAACTAAAGCAGTTAAACTAAGTAAACTTCAATTACAATAAGAATTCTTACTTCAACTTAGTCATGTGAATGACTTCATACAACATGCAACAGACACATGCATACACACACACACACACACACACACACACACACACACACACACAGGAGTTTCATATGATAAATCACTCTGTCGATTCCACAAGCATCTGCCATTCCAACCTACACAAGGGAAATCAATGATGCACACATTCCTTTTATTTGAAACAAAAGCACACGGTGGTTTACTTGAAAGGATGTGGCTATTCCCAGCCCACTAGCTGAGAAACTGGTTTCAACTGGATTTATTCAACTTAAAGGTCTGCAATGCAGTAAAAGCAGAACGATCATCCTGTCACTGTATCCCACCATTAACAGATTAACCTATTATACTATGTGTGTGTGACACCTCGCCCTCGAGGCGCTGTAGCACCTGCATCGTGTGAATGACACAAACAGTAGATTGCAAAGAGGTGAGTGTTTGACATTGAGATTGATTGAGATTGAGATTGAGAATGTTTATTTTGGTCCCTTATACAATTCATAATACAGATAATTAAAAATGTACACAGTCACCATGTGTAACACCAGGACCAAAAAGCTGAAGCCATGGCCATGACATGCTATACGATGGGACCACTGTGTACTGTGGTCTCTGTCTTTAACATGGTAGTCAAGGCAGTAAGGGATGCGCTATTAGCAGGGAAATGGACAGGCATACAAAGGAATGAAGATAAATGGGGCAGATAAACAGTGCTGCTCTAGGAGTTAGTAATACGTTACCGAGGTGTGTGTGTGTGTGTGTGTGTGTGTGTGTGTGTGTGTGTGTGTGTGTGTGTGTGCGTGCGCATGCGTGTGTGTGTGTGTGAGAGAGAGAGAGAGAGTGAGCAAGAGAGAGAGAGGGGGGTAGAGAGCTCTTGTTAACATAATGACTGCTATAGTCATGGTATGAACATTCACTGGCTTTAGCACCTCAGTGTCTATTATGTAATGGAAATCCTCAATTCAGTTTTACAACAAACTGAATCAATTTGCACACAGCGGTTCCTCAAATAGCATAGAAGCTACGTCCATTAGCCACCCATTAACTATGATGTGTGTAACAATGAATTTGCACCTTGAATCACATCATGACTCATCAATAATGGGAAACTATAACTCTAGTAACACGTACCCTGACTGCGACACCAGCCGACTGCAAATACCGCAGAAACAATCATTAAAGGGAAGAGTCTCTAGAGAGTGGCGGATAAGCCTCTTGCGTATAAGCCGCCATTTAGCAGTTTAACTAATTCTGACCAGCTTCTCAAAGATTTGTCTATTTCTGATGCTTAGGCACCCTGGAGGGACAGTGACCTGAAAAAAAACAAGAAAAAAAAACCTCTTCTCTACTCTTTCTCTTTTTGTCTCTGAAGTCAACTCCTGCAAGCTAACGCATTAAGGCCAACACAAGCCTACTTCTGCAATTCTGCACTGCAACGGGAGCAGTGTTCTCCTTTGCTTACTTTTCTTCTCTCTTTCTAAACGCTGGAGCAATGTCAAATGGATACATTTACCACTTAGTCACGGGAAATCACATTTGCAGATTCCTCCATAGTGGTGTGTGTGTGTGGGTGGATATTTGACATCACGGGGGCATGCATTCTCATATCTTAACTGCCTCTGCATATTATCTGTGATTCATTCTATGCCTTATACTTTGACCATGAGGATACATATTGTGAAATATGTGACTTGAGATGTTTAGCAAACAAAATTGGGTTCATCATTACCAGATCAACTCTCCGTTTTGAGGAGGAGTGAAAGAAGAGAGACTATCTAGTGTTCCTAAGCATATTTGGGAGAACAACATTATAAACATCTCTGGAACAAATTCTCATCGTCTACTGTAAAATTTTCTGTAACATTATAATTATGTAAATAATAATGTAAAAAGGAGAGGGAGGGACATTGGGAAAGAAAAGGACATTTTTTGAGTTGAGAGAAATCCTGCTCTTCATGCTATAGGCTACTGTATATGATAGTCAGACAGACAAGGAAGGCACATGGCTTTAAGTCCCAAACGTGAATTCAATCAGCCAGCTCTGAATCCCTTCCAGAGGAGGATGCGGACGTCAGAGCCATCTGTTCCCTTTTTTGATGTTTTCTCCCGTCAACGCTGTAAGCTAGCAATTACACGGCAAAGCACCGAGCTGCCCCTACGATCTGGGAACGAGCCCCTCTTTGCACCGGGGGGCGAGGGGCGAGTGAGAACCAGAGGTGGGGACTTCTACAGGACCCGACATCTCCACAGTCCATGACAGGCATGGCTCTGGGGGACACTTTGGAGGAGGAAGAAGGGGCGACTCCTCTTTCTTTTCGGTAAGAGACGGTGTAATGGTCCCTTGCTGCACAGGGATAATTTTTTGGTGAAGGGGGTCACTTCCCACTCCCTACCCCCTTGAAATGAAAAGAGGCAGAAGCGGAACAGACCCCGGCTGGTTTAATGAGCCTACTTCAGAGGGGCTCTCGTAGCGAGAGCTCTCCTCTTGGAAGAATGACGAGGGAAGGGCTGTCTGCATTATTTACCACCTCCCCTCTGTGTAGCCGCGCCCCACGCAGACAAAGCACCCTGCTGCAGGAGAATGGATTTTCTTACAGAGGAGCTATGGCTAGGGAGAGAGGGATGGAGGGAAGGAGAGAGAGGGAGATAGAGAGAGGTAGAGAGCTAGAGAGAAAGAGATAGAGAGAAAGATAAGGACAGCAAGGCCCCGCCCAGTAAAGCACAGGCGTGACTAACTTTCACCTCTACAGACTCTCTGCTATCTCCTCTGCCTCCTCTCTGTCGCACTGATAAGGGGAGTTCTTTACGTCACAGCCCTCCATGGTTCAATCACCTTTTTCATCGGAAAGGTCGAGTCCTGGCCCTCAATACGCCCACGCTGGGAAGCCATCAACCCTGCTCTTTCTCTCCGTGTGAGGGATGATCCGAGACCGAGGGGGACAGGAGGATGGCTCTCCATGCCCCCAGGTCTGCATTCTGGGAGATAGGACTGGGGCAATGACGTGCGATGGAGGGGGGTGATGTTCCAGGTAGTCATGGTGGGGTGCCTATCTGATAAGCGCAGGGAGGGAACCAATCGCAGACAGGCACTGATGGTCTCAGCTGAGAATCTGAGCGATGGGGCTGGTTGGGCTATCTGATGGCACACCTCGGCTCGTTGCAAGTGGTGTCTGGCCCGGTGAGATGAGCCGGGAGGATAAACGTGTCAGAGCCTCGCAGACTCTTCTGGAAACCGCCTGAGACTCAGGTTTATGCAGTCTACGCTGTTCTCCCACTACATTGACCCCCCCCCCCCCCCCACCCCCTGTGTCCTGTCCCTGTTCCGACACACCGTAGCGCCGTAGCCAACGTACCAGTGTAATCTGTGAGCCAGTTGGTACTGGAGGACGACTCAGCTAACAACACTTCCTGCTTTGGCGGTTGGTTAATGAGTCACTCTGCCGCTGGAGAAAAACAATCTGGTATTTTAAAACTGCAACTCCTTCAGCTTTTCCCTTCTCCCTGGAGCGTCCCCAAGCAAGATCTTGGTTGCTGTGAAATGAATGCCATTTTCAGCTGTTGCACTAATGGGCCTGTGTGTCTGAATTATACAGGCCTACTCAGTGCATTTAACGGCACTCCTGGTCCACCATGGCCCAGTTGGTGAGAACCCAACTCTCAGTACAGTACAATGGGATCACATATACGAGTACAGAACTGACACCCGTCATCAGCGCGGCGCAGTGTTTCGCGTCGCGGACAACACATCAGAGGCTTTAGAGTGCTTAGGAAAGAGGTGTGTGCCTGCATAAATTGCTTGGGGGAGCATGGGTGGCATGCATGCAAATGCATGAATGAGTGCTTGCATGTGACATGAAGTACTGTACCAGCCAAGACTTGGAGAGCAACAAAGCCGACTTGATCTCCCCTCATAAACAAACCTCTGAGGCTCTGTATTCTGCTTACAAGGCTGTCCGCCTTATCACCTGAGCAGCATCACCTGACAAGAGGGATTTCCATCATTCTGCTGAGCTCGTAACACCTCACCTCACTGCTTCTCACTCCACCCATCATCTCCACCGCTACCACCACACAGCCGCTGTCATGCTAATTTACAAGCGGCACTGATGTGAACACTCAAGTTTTAGAGCATTCTCAGGGTTCCCTTCACTAGCAGGCAATTAAAGTTCTGCATGAATTGAGACTCACTCAAAGAGCTAATTTTACCCAGTTGTGAAAACCTCTTTTCTTAATGACCATCAAGAGGGCATTGTAATGTACAGTTGAACAGTACATTTTCGGTATTTTTTTTAAACAGTGTGAGAATCACATTGGCATTCTACTGTGTGGCTGAAAATAGCAGTCGCTCTCTATCAGTATGGGTTGAACTCAGGGGAGGCGTGAGGGGGACGGGATGTTTCAACCCACTTCCAAGGAATATGGCGTATGGAATTCTATAGGCATGGGAGTCAAATGTATGTTTCTTTGAAAATGTACTGTATGTTACTTTGCATATTAAACAAATAAAACACACTGTACTTTCAAATCCCTTTGATAACATGCCTCTACACAAAAAAGATCTTGACAAGCACGTTATGATTAATGACATTACAACCTTGGGCTAAGATAAGAGCTCAATTAACAGCTTGGGCAAGGACCTTGACTGTACCTCCACTGGCTAATCCTATGCCTTTTGTTGTGATTAGGAACAATGTAGTTTGGAGCTTGGCAGATGCCCGGCATCGGCTAAAGGCATACTGATTATGAACAGTTGAATATCGTTTTGCACAATCCTTGTGGGTTACCATTGCTGAAATGGTGACTCATCTCTGTCAATCTACAACTATGCTTGCCCTGGAGTTCTTTCATTAGCCACTCTCATTGATAGAAATTTCAATTAAATGTATCTTAAATTAGATTCAATCCACCATCTTGTTAATATTTCAGGGGACTTCGAGCCCCCTTGGCCTCAAGAGAGAAATCAGCCATGCTTCACTCATTCTCCCGAGGTACCTGCCCTGCCTTGTTTAAGTGATGCACCTTTCAGGTCCTCATTGAGCACCACCATAGGGACTTTTTCTCGGATACTCTACACAGCACACCATAGTTAGTAATGGACTGCACTTATATAGCGCCTTTATCCAAAGCGCTTTACAACGGCCTCTCATTCACCCATTCACACACACATTCACACACCAATGGCGGCAAGCTACCATGCAAGGCGCCAGCCCGCTCACTGGGAGCAATTTGGGGTTCAGTGTCTTGCCCAAGGACACTTCGACATGTGGCCAGCCGGGGCTCGAACCGCCGATCTGCCAACCTTGCGATCATTAGACGGTGGCTCTACCTCCTGCGCCACAGCCGCCCCACACCATAGTTAGTACCCCACACAGTCAAAGCAGGACAGTTAGAACAACCCCAGAGAGCTGCAGTGTGTGCTGTTCTCTCTAGTGGGAGAACAAGGCCAAGGCCTTGTCACTGTATGACGCTGCACTTTGTTGTCCATGGCCCTGGGTGGGGAAAACGTGGAGCACCATCTGTTCTCCGTGCTTCAGTGGGAACGGTAGGCAGACAGACAGCAGACAGCCCGCAGAGAACACCACGCCCCATACCAGCAAGAGATGCTGGGAGAGGAGTACAGTGGCACAGGTACAAGGCAGCTAAATGCCGGATGAAAAGAGTTGTCAACCGGGGGGATTTGATCAGGGGGCCCAGGCTGACACTATAGACTGAGGAGTGATGCAAATTGAGGCAGGCACTGCAAAGGAGCCGCAATGCGATGAGGGAGCCGAAAGGGGCTTCGGCTCTGATACATTTTTAATCAGAGACACCAGAATAAAGTCAACACCACTCCCCTCAATCAGAACGCTAAGTAGCCCGCTGACATTATTTATAAATTAAGATTAATGTGGGCGGCTCGCTGCACACACACACAAACACACACACACAAACAAAACACACATGCACATGTGTGTGCACACAGGCACACACACACACGCATGCGCACACACATACATACACACACACACACACACACACACGCACACACACACACACACACACATAGTGACATGGTGTTAAAGGATGGAAGATATCCAAGCGCCTCAATATGTCATGTTGTCAATGTGGAAAAAAGCTCAAGCTTGCCCCCTAGTGTTCATATTAGTCCCTCATGGCACACAATCAACTCTAAAATGGTCTCTACTCAGTCGGGGAGGGGTTGTAACACATCCAAGCTCTGTGTGGCCTTGCATTTACTGGTTTTAGGCAATTAACGTTCCTACGCTCAGATAGCAGCTCTTACTTGAATACTAAGAATTTGGTTTATATGTAACATTTATTGGCCAAGTCTCCACTCAATCCGTATATATCAGATTCATTAACTGTAAGAATCCATTCCATATCTCTAGTATTCATCTCCCTGGCCTAGTATGCCTGCAACATTGCAAGAAGTGTGTGTGTGTGTGTGTGTGTGTGTGTGTGTGTGTGTGTGTGTGTGTGTGTGTGTGTGTGTGTGTGCATGCATGCGTGCAGTACAGTATGTGTGGCAGGTGAGGAGGGCAGCTCCAAGGGTATCTGTCCGAAGCTCATTAAAAGGTCTGCAAATGAATACTTTAGAGATGGTATTCTCCTGATCTCCTGATTCACATGTCCATGACATATTTCTATGAATATGTTATTTCAGTAAATGGGCTTTTTTTATACGTACATACATACATACATACATACATACATACATACATACATACATACATACATACATACATACATACATGGACACACTGTTTTTTCAAAAGCTATTGAATTAATCCATAAAAATTGCTACAATATTAGAGTCCATTCAAATGGATACAATACTAAAAAGACAGTGGTATTGGAATGATAATATATGCTTATTCTCTGTTCATTGTGGATAAATGTCAATGTCAGGATTGCATTAAAAGGAAGATTAATCACATGACAAAAAGAAAAAGAAAAAAAGAATGTGATCTCTTCCTGAGAGCTCCAGTGAGGTTCTACGAATTCTCAATTTGCCACAAGTTAAGTCAGATAGGAATAAAACACAATACAAATAAGAGAACAATCTGATTCCAGATTAAACATTTTTAGAAAGGGCCACTTATGTAAAAAGGGTAAACGGGAGGGTTCTCTTTAAACACTGACTACCTCTAGAACAATGATTTTCACCGCAACACAAGTATGGATACTTTATAAAAGTAGAAAACTCCATTCAGAAGACACGGATCTCCTGATATAGATTGCAGTCATTTAAACAGCACTATATACAGATTAAGAGCTGGCTGTTATGTAAATGTCGTGGTTGGGACATTAGGACCTGGGAATGGCAGCTGCCCTGCTCAAGTCAATTTGGGAGCACATATAGGACGTGCGTCAGATAGCACATCTACCTAGACCTTTACTTCCTCTATCTGCCATCAACTGTCACTGTAAGTAAAGAGGGTTATGGGGATTCTCGCCCTACTATGCATCTCCCATGGCTTCCCCCTAGGTCTGTTAATCCAGTGGGATAAGGTAAACACAGCTTGTCTCATCCATCTGCAGGATGGTCATGGTCTCTTTGTTTAAGGATCCAGCCTCCCAGATTTGACAGCTCAAATCCCACCAGCCAATGGTGTGAATAGCAAACAGGAGGGAACCTACTGTCACTATGCAGAGCATCTCAGCTGTCTTGGCCATGAGTCTGCTTGTCAATGACGGCCGAGAAGGTCAATAGGCGGTGTCGATACCCATAATCAAGGGCCGTATCTATAATCAACAAGTCTACAGAAGTCTTCTTCTTGTAAGTGTGTATTGATCAGAGGTGAAGTGCTGCCCAAACGTATCTTATTTAGTTTTACAACCCATCAAGCCTCCACTAATATGCTCTAGACATAGCGACATAACTCCTCTAGAAAACTAGAAAACCTACCACTCCCTTGTGTCCAAAAACCGAACTGAGTTGTTCAAAGTTATAGGGAGGAAAAATCCATCGGATGGTGATATTTGGTAACTGAGCCTGAAGTAGTGCTATTACATGTCTGTTCCGCCTCAGCTCCCTAGCTTCTACGCTGCCGGAAATCAACACTTTTGGAGGCCGGGCTGTCTCAGACATTGGCTCCCAGTCAAACCCTGCCTCAGGGAGCACTATCTTGGCAGCGTTGGAAAACAGCTATGTGCAACAGGAGCCCTCTCTCTAAGAAACTCCCTAGTTTGTTGTGTGTTTGTGTGTCTGTCTGTCTGTTTGTTTGTTTCAATTGAAGGTGTAACTTGAGGAGAGGCTACAAGGTTCAGTTAAATATGTCTCTTTCTTGGTTTCAAGGGTCATATAGGCCTAGATAGAACGTTATAAATACTTGAAGCACAAGCCATTCTCATCTTCTTCAAGCAGAATGTGGAGCATATGTGTTGACTAATGGATTTTAATCAAGAGCCATCCATCGCCTGATTCCTATCTCCACTCTCCAAAACTTTTTAGATGTCTTCTGGTTCACCTCCTCATTAATAAGGCGTAACAAAACAATGCTGACAAACCCCTTGATATTTAAACCCATTATCTAAGCATTTCTGCTTCCCTTGGCGGAACAAATTGCTCGTCTTAACCACGACTCTTATACAGAACGCGGGATAAAGAGAACAAAATGGGGAGAGGAGGAGGGGGGGAATACATGTCTTGGGAAAGGAATCAGCAATTCCATTATACACAATTTGTATTTATTAGATTTTCTTCTGACTGTGTCCATCCATCCATCCATCCAACATCCCTTTTATCGGTTTATCCCGATAAAAAGATTTACAAGGTCATGACCATGTCTGTCTGCAAGACCTGCTGAATGTCTGGGCCGGGGCTCAAATCTTATATGGTCACAAACAGGTGAGCATCTGCTCTTTATAGTTGGAAGTAGCCTATTACGCAAGGTTACTATCGACCTCATTCAGACTGCTGCTCTACCGTTGAGCAAAGAGAGCTTAGGGAAAATGCAAGGCTATATCGCATTATTGGGGGGGATTACAGGTTTTTTCTCTGTTAGTTTTACTTGAATATCATGGATAAATAAACCATTGTTGGAAATCCTCTTGTACTTTGGAATATATGAACAGGTTTGCCTGTAAAGGAGATATTTATTCCACAGAATGTCTGATGCTGCTGTGTGTTGTAGTGTGTCAGACAAGGTATTTAGTCCTTAAGGCTTGTATGATGGATGTTCCCTGTGATCTGACCAGGTAGACCAGATTGGGAAGGATGTGGCAAGATAGATTGAGAGAGATCGAGAGAGAGAGAGAGAGAGAGAGAGAGAGAGAGAGAGAGAGAGAGAGAGAGACAGAGTGAGAGTGAGAGATGAAGAGAGAGAGAGAGAGACAGCGAGAGACGGGGGGACGGGGGGACGGGCTGCACCGAAGCTGAACGGAAATGAAAAACAAACATGAACATTGCTTAGTTACATGATTCAAACATGAGTATTTACCTTCAATCCTTTGTAAATGTCAGGTGTGTGATCGAAACACCACCCCCACCACTCTCGGACGTGACAAGTCTCACTCGATCTCCTCTCTTAAAGACTGAGATCCTATCGAGGCTTGAAGTCAACTTATCCTTCAAGGGTTTACACTTCAATCGACCCTTTGAAGATGAAGGTTTGGGGAGACTTTTGTCCGTTCCACAGTGCACACCATGGGAGTCAGAGTTGCCTCGCCTGGCGGGTCCCCTGGAGGGGGAGAGAGAGGGGACGGGCCCACACCTGAGTAGATAAGATATCTACTCCTCAGAAGGGAGGGCAGTGTGCAGAGATAAGGTGACACTTCACTCAACCAGACCTCAATGGTTGCACAGTGGCTGAGATAAGAGCCAGAATGAGCCAGCTAAGGAGGTAGCTAGAGACCTTGACTGTCTCTCATTTTTTGAGGAGAGGTCAGGGCTGCTACCCACCTGTCTCCAAGTACTTGAGACAGACAGTTTTTTTTATCTTTCTGAAAGGGAAAAGGATTGAACACTGTCTAACTTCCAAAATGGCTCTCTGTCTAATTCTTAAGCCTTCTTTTTTTCTCATTACAGCTAAATTGATTGAATTAAGTTTGCTGTGAGCAATGTTCATGTTTTCTAAAATAGATTTGCCGGTATGGAAGCAATGGGTTGAGAAATGAGTGTTCCACTCTTTGCCTTTTAGCTACCTTCACCCACTTCACTGTCAGAACTCATTAATATCAAAGCATATTGTACATCAGACGGATGCAAAATGGGTACATATAAGATAGATCCAAACCAACCCAGGCCTCAGCCACTTGGGCAACCGTTGCCTGGGGGGACCTAAAACCAAACATGCATCTGGGCACAGCGGGGTGTTTCTGAACGTCACAGAACACTCACCTTATATAGAACCACTGTGATCCTTTTATTTATGTATCCGTTATTTCTCCAGGTAAGTTGAGAAGAATGTTCTCTTTTGCAGCAACAACCTGGGGAACACGCCTACTCTTATGATAAGTGCCATGGGATCTTTAACAACTCGGGAGTCGGGACCTCAGTTTAACATCTCATCCGAAGGACGGCATCCACTGCAGGGCAGTAACCCATTCACTGACCTGGGGCATTGGGGTTTCTTTGGCCAGAGGGAGAAGTGCCACATACTGGTCCTCCAACACCACTTCCAGCAGCCTGTTTTGGTACTCTATCCAAGGTTCAACCAAGGCATACCGTGCTTAGCTTCCGAGACAAGCCAGCAGAGGGATGCAGGGTGGTGTGACTGCTGGCCCACACCTATCCTCCTCTAGAACCACTGTGATCCTCTTCTAGACCCTCCTATAGAACCACTGTGATCCTCTTCTAGAATCTCCTATAGAGCCACTGTCATCTTCCTCTAGAATGTCTTCTAGAGCCACTGCCATCCTCCTCTAGAATCTCCTATACAGCCAAGCATCTCTTGAGATCAAAATGCTTCATAATTGGAGTATCGACTCAAGCATTCATCATAGTACCTACCGTACAGTAGCCACTAATGACGCAATGATACCTTCAACACCTTTCCCATTCATCATTCCTCCCTAATGACTTCGAATGAAATTACCCGAGTCAATACGTTGTGTCAGTTATTACCCACAGTGAGTCATAGATAATGGCCTCTAAGGTATACTGCCTGGAACCTTCCGTCAAGTTGACAGATGCACAATGGCACGGCAGTGTGGAAAGTTTTGATAGGGAAAAAAATAGATTGGAGGAAGAGGATTCTTTCAGTAAGAGGAAGGTATGAGAGGTATGAAGTGGAGTATCGAGTGGGAGTTATGCCTTGAAAGGAAGCCTCCTCTCTGGTGATGTGCAGAGTACACCCTGAGTGAAGGTGAGATGAAGACAGCCACAGGACCTGAGTGTATGTATGGAGAGACTGAAGGAAGAGAATGTTGAGGAGGGCATCAATATGCAACCCCCACCCTCCTCCTCCTCCTCCTCCTTCACACACACACACACTCGTTCCCACTCCTTCCTCAGAGCCTTCTCTCTGGGCCTGATGTTATGCAACATGGGGCCATTCAACATCGTCCTCCAGGATCCTTTGTTGTTGTGCCGTGCTGCTCGGTTCATCTTAAACATGGAATGCAGAGTGACAGCTAAGTTCAGCTGAGAGGAGGTATTCAGTTGGAAGTTCACTTTGAAAGCCTGTGAACTGTGACACTGTGGCTGTGTGCTGCTGGGGTCCATATGGAATATGGCATACTGTTGTGTGCATGTCTTAGGGACTTGGTTGAAATGTTACTCAAGTTTTCGGAAAGAAAAACAACACAGTCGGCTGAGAAACTTTCAAAGAAAGGCTACGGCAAAATGAAATATAAATGGAGAGCTGCTGTGCGGGGGGAGGTTTTTTTGTCTGATGCGTGCGTTTTGTTGTGTGGGGGCGATGGGATCCACCAGAATAGATGATATCCTACTCCCCAGTGATGTGGGAGGCAGAAGGTAGCAGTGCCGACACAAAGGGAAGGAGGCTGTTTGTGAAACATGCGTTTGGATACGGAGGTGGGGATTTTCACTTTCCACTCTCCTCCTTGTAACCAACTGCCATCCCAGGGTAGTTCAACCACAGTGAAAAAGGGGGGAGGAGGCCGCTGGGAGTCCACATCCAGCCTTGATCTGGTTTATGTTGAGTATGATCGTCGTCATTGTTGTATTTTCAGAGGGTACTCATGAAGTTGATCATGTGAAAGTGTTACGCAATAACAGGCAGTCTTACCTGCCGTTTCATCAGAGTGAAAAACACATTTTCAGTATATATATATTCAGTATATATGGTCCCGGCGGGGTCCTAGCTCTATGTTTACGGTCCCTTCAGTAAGGTCAGGTGGTGTCTACTACAGCTGTAGTCATGACAACATGTACAGGTAATCCAAAGTGATAGTTTGTGAGAGTGTGACTGTAGTGTGTAGATGATCAGGCTAATGAGAACGCAGTCTCGTTTCCCCCGGCTGTCTGTCCTCGACCTGTTCTTCTCTTCTTTCCTTTTTTTTCGTTCCCTTTCTTTGTGTGTCTGATATTTTTAGCGCCTGTTTCATTGGCGTAGAATCTTAATTTGGGCTGGCATCCCTGAAATTAAAGGAAGATAAAAGGAAAGAGACGCTATGTTAATATCTCTTTGAAGACGGAGTCAAATTGGCAAAAGAATCCCAGGCCCTTCTTTTTCTTCCTCCTGTATTGAACACGGGTGTTGCCGACTCAGCTTAGCAGCACAGCTCCCCGTGGCTTAGGTGAGAGAGGACTCACATCTCCCCCCCTTCTCACCCCCTTTTCTCTCTCCATCTTACTTACTGAAGTTGTAGTCCCGTGACGTGCATGTCTGACTGGAGTTTTAACGGTAGTGTTTAATTACCCCCAAATGATCTTAGATTTGCCTATTATTAGACAAGTAACAATTCACAGGAACGACAACACAACTACCTTTCTGTGCAAGGTTACGCTGTCAGAGACTGCCACATCAATAACAGCTGAACTACTAAAATGTTCCTTTACTCACATTAAGGATGGGTGTTATGAACTGCATAATATCTGTGAAGCGTATTCCAACAACAATCCTTTCATCTCTCCCACTGACATCCATTTCTCTGTTCTTCCTCTACTTTCTCTCTCTAACACATTTAGTATAAATCTTTCAGTGTCATGTTACTCTACTGGCGGCTGTGTTCATATCCAATACCCCTGATAACCAGTCAGAGAACACAGCCACAATCTGGCTTGGGGGAGTTCATAGATGCCTCAGTTGATGTGCAAAGCACATAAGCACTCATCTGGTGGTGATACCCCGCCACAGTTTAAAGTCAACAGATTTGAAAATTGGAAAATCTATGAACTCCTCCCGTTCCTTAGTTAATCTCCTCTCATTAGCCAAACACTTTTAAATGCACCACTCCTTTGTTTCATTAGAGAGTGTCAGAGACACAAAGACAGAGACATGCTTTCCTGATTTTTCAAGTATCCTCCTTGAGAAGCTTTAAAATTAGAAGTGTGAGAACCACTTCCTGCACCCTACCCTATCAGCTCTCACCAGCCCGGGCCTCCCTCCATCTTGTCTGGTCCAAGAGCTGTTGAAAGCATCACGCTGGGACTTTAACATCCAGTTAATTACTCTCATCTTGACCTGCGAGTAAAATGAGACGCTGTGTTTCGTTATCTGCGCGAAAAACGCATTAGCTCGCACTCCCTTTAATGGCTTTAATTACTCGTAAACGGAGCCGATGTGCCGTTCATTGGCTGATGAGTCGATACGGTAATATGTTTCTAATATGCATATAGCTACAGCCCTATCTAGTTAAAGAGGTGGCGCTTTGGGATTGTATTGTGCATCGAGATGGCTCGTGCGATGACTAGGCGGATGAATCTGTCCAATTATAGGAAGCAAGTGCAGCTTATACAGCAACCCAGGCAATATCAACATTTTATTCATTGCACAGAAAATAATGGGCTGTAATTAATGCTCCAAAGTATTGACAATGAATGAATGAATGAATGAATGAATGAATGAATGAATGAATGAATGAATGAATGGTCTTTATTTATTGTCATTAATACAGTACAGGTACCAAACAACGACATTTAGGAGGGGGGGCTCCCCTGGTGCTAGGAAAAAAACTAAAAACAAGAAGGGAAAAGAGCTGGTTTACATAAATAAAGGCTATGTACACTATCCACTATACTATACTATACAAATAAAACACTGTGCTGTACTCTATGCTATGCTATAAATATTCTAACATTTCCTATCTCTGAACCTTATGTACCCGAGGGTTGTCATATTGCACATAGTGTTATTGCACATTCATTTAAAGTGTCGCAGTTTGCAGGTTTGAAATGTTCACAGTTGTGTTTCAGTATTGCACTTGATTAATCTAGTAGCTGCCATCAAATTGTAGATTGTCCAGGGCCTAGAACCTAGGTCTTTGCTGTGTTCAGGGCCTGAATGGCCCTAGGGTAGAAGCTGAGCTTCAGTCTATTTGTCCTTGCGAACATGGTCCTGAACCGCCTGTCCGAGGGCAGCCGAGCAAAGTGTTCGTTCCCAGGGTGGGATGGGTCTCTGGAGACAATGGGATCCTCTCAGAGAGGAACTGTTTTAATGTCAGCTTCATAATGAGAAAAAAGTCTGCATTTCATTGGAGCACATGAAACATTGACATTGAGGTTGTTTTAAAAAGTGACAGTTTATACCAAAATCAACAGGGAAAGATAGGCTCTATCTAAGATAAGGCAATTATCTTTCCCATTGCCTTTGGAGATGAGGAACGAACAGTAGCCAATCAACACACACACAACAGATGGCATCTTGACGTTAGATTTGAGTTCTGAAAACATTGAGCAAAACTTTGGGGATTTGGAGTAAAACTATCACTTTAAGATATTGACAGGAAAACCATTTCCGCTCCTCTCCACATCTGCAGTGTAGTTTCCAGTCGACAGTATAATTTTTCCATTAGCTGAATGATGGTCCTCCGTCTCAGTGGCGAGCCACCGTCACTGTGCATAGTGCTACCAGCTATCCATGGTCTTTAATGTAGTGATATTCCAGTCAGCACAGCTGGGCAGGACTGTTACTAGATTGAAATCAAGTGCAATACTGAAACACAACTGTGAACATTTCAAACCTGCAAACTGCGACACTTTAAATGAATGTGCAATAACACAACCCTAGGGTACATAAGGTTCAGAGATAGGAAATGTTAGGATATTTATAGCATAGCATAGAGTACAGCACAGTGTTTTATTTGTATAGTATAGTATAGTGGATAGTGTACATAGCCTTTATTTATGTAAACCAGCTCTTTTCCCTTCTTGTATTTAGTTTTTTTTCCTAGCACCAGGGGAGCCCCCCCTCCCAAATGTCGTTGTTTGGTACCTGTACTATATCAATGACAATAAATAAAGACCAGACCAGACCATACAGGGTCAGGAGTCAGGACTATTACGGGGTTGGGCCTCAGAATCTGATTCAGGGAAAACTAGCATTCCATAACATGTGGGAAGTAAATCATAGTATTTAACATCAGGTGACAGATTATGAATGTGTCTGATCTGTGTTGTACATACCTTACTACAGTAGGCTGTACATCAAAAGCTATACATAATCCGATCAAGTGAAACATTACATTTTATGGTTAAGCCTGCTATAGTAGATTTGTACATTTAGTAGATTTGACAGCAGAAAAAGACAGCAGGTGAACTTTAGATGACACCTCAGCATGCAGAAGAGGATGCCATTTCTTCTGAAGACACAGCAGGATAGACCTTCAGTGTTTACTTTACACCTCCCTCTGAAAATCTGGTTTGCCACCTCACCCATGTGCGTGTGCAGTAGTAGTGTGTGTGTGTGTGTGTGTGTGTGTGTGTAGTGTGTGTGTGTGTGTGTGTGTGTGTGTGTAGTAGTGTGTGTGTGTGTGTGTGTGTGTGTGTGTGTTTTACAGCACTGAGAGGAAGGAGTAGAGGAGGTGCTCTCTTGGCTCATATTTCTCTGTGGTGTAGTGTGCCGTCTATTCAAGTGATGCCTTTTAAAGGCGTGGTGGGAATCGTTTCACAGTCAGGCACGAAACTCAATATGCTAATATCTTCCAAGGAAGCGTTGGGAAGAGAAAACATAACCTGTCAATTACCCACGGCACAACTGCTGAAAGATTCATTTAAAATTCACCGGGATTTTCCACTAGACAAAGCAGCTCTAACACGAGAAGGATCTAAACCAAGGCTTGGTTGAATAACTAATTACACAATGATGTAAATTCACACCTCTGATCTCCCTAAGCAATGGCAGGTTGAATTACATGCATTCAAAATTAGAGAATTATAATAATTAGGTGTAATAGACCTCTGTAATTCTCATTTTCAATGTTGCAACTAGAACATCTAAGTCAAGACACAAACATATTCTGGCAAGGAGTACGATAAAAATGTAGTGTCTGTCCCAACACCATAGTTGACAAACACCTGGGGTTCAGTAGACTTTAGCTTTGAAATAGTGCGACAGTAAATGGCCATGATAAATCTGTAGCCATCAAGTAATCAGATCACATGATGAAGAACGTGAAGAAAAAAACAGTGAAGAGTGCAGTATTAGTCCAAACAAAACGTTTTCTAAAATCTGGTGTTGGGTAGGACCCTGGCCTTTATCACGTTTGGTTTGTTAGGAGGCGCTATTAGAAAACAAAGTATACACATTTTTAAATGTTCAGTGTGGCCAGCAAGGGCAGCAACACGCAACACTACATGTTTAAAACTACATAATATGAGAGACTTAGCAGCAATGTTATACAAATTAGCAATTTTATACAAACATAGTGGTAGATTTCTTTGTAAAGGGCATATTCGAAACAATTCCATGAGTTTCAGTTTGACAAGGAAGCCTGATGGAGCACAGTGGACCATCAGAATTCATTTCAGCCTATTTGTGAGTGCAGCCGGAGAAAGCGGGAACAAGTCGGCAACCAATCAAAATGTTCAGACTTTGATTCTGAAAAACCTAAATTAATTTCAACGTTGTTGAAAATCAATGACACATTCGCTAGTCGAGCCAAAACATTGCAATGCAATTGATTCAGTGAGTAATCCCCACTACTCCCTACACCAGGGGTCGGCAATAGGCGGCCCGTGGGCCATTGCTGGCCCATCACCAATAATATTTGGCCCAGCAGATTATTTTGAGAATCCACTTTTTTCTTTTTTTACAATATCGGGCCGACAGTCCCACATATAGCGCCTATAATGTCCGTATAGAGAATCTACCTCCACCTGAATAATGCTTATTGTACTTTTATTCATGTTGAGAGTGAATGACACAGGGACAGACAATCAGGCAGCGGGGTGGGGGAATCATAAGTAGGTGGACAAGGCGTGGTGCTGAAATAGCGTGTGTGGTTTGAAAAAAATAACAGCTCATTAAATCATTCAAACGTAATGTTTACGTATGTGACTGCAACACACATATGAACAGTTACAAAGCCAATTCAGTTTAATTTTCTGAAAAACATTGACAACAGTGGTGGTAGGCCTATGCTCCTGAAACGACAGAGCAAACGCGCTATTAGGGATAATAAGTACAATGAGCCATAAGCCATCCATTCAAAATATACAAAATACAATTAGGTTATTAAATACAATAACGACAGGCTTGGTACTCACTTAATGTGAAAAGTGGCATCTCCCATCGGTCACTATTTGCTTGATATCTGGTGATATGGTCATTTTAATCCGCAGGCAGTTTTTATTTTATTTTTATGCATCAATCGATTCCTCTCGTGCGTCTTTATCACATTCATTGACGAAAAGGACGACTCGCATGTATAGAAAGGGAACATTGTGAGCACGGAAAATGTGAGTCTCACAACGGCTTTGCATTGATGAAACCAGGTAGGATGAACGCATAGTTCGCTGTCCATTCCTCTTTAAATGCCCTGTTTTCACCGTCAACCTTCCTCTTTAGACCTTTGGAGAGTGACATGATGTTTCTCTTGCTAGCTAGCAGGTTAAATGTTGAGCTAACTTCACCCGGCACGCAAACAACCAATCCAATAATAATGTGACCTTGTCTGGGAGGAGGGGAGAATCATTCAGAATAAAAGTATGTTAAATAATTATTAGAATAAGTTAGGCTGTGCTACATCGTCAGTCCACATATTTATTATTCAAAACTTGAGAATCACAACACAAACTCGCTAGTCAAGCCAAAATACTGCAGCGAAATGGATTGGACTGCTACCTAGTTCACTAGAACACTACTTTACATTGTTACCTAGTTAACTAGAACACTACTTTACATTGTTACCTAGTTAACTACAACACTACTTTACATTGCTACCTAGTTAACTACAATACTACTTTACATTGTTACCTAGTTAACTAGAACACTACTTTACATTGTTACCTAGTTAACTATAACACTACTTTACATTGTTACCTAGTTAACTACAACACTACTTTACATTGTTAGCAGGCTCACAAAACAAGCTGTGTTAGTTGACTAGCGATATGTACATTTTTCGAAAGAAAAGTCAAAGCATTAGTACGTGTCACATTTTTTAACAATCAATTACTTAAATTAGCCTTTGATTATGTTCGGGCCCGCCATCTAGTGGCTCAATTTTTTGGGGGCCCGAGGCCAAACCTAATTGCCGACCCCTGCCCTACACTATCGAGGTAGGAATTGTTTCAAATATGGACATTGGATTTGGAGCCTGGATAAACTGAACAGTGAACTGCTGGGGACACATGGTCCATGTGACCAGACATTTTGATCTGTGGAATAAAATCCATAGCCACTGTTCTTCCTGCCTGGCTCTCAGTGAAGGAGGTCCATATTCTCTCCCTCATCATCCCTCCTATTCCCACTACCCTCCTCACTCTCCTCCCCTTGTGAGCCAGAACAGATTACGGATATCATCCTAATGGACGTCCTGGCTGCGGTCACATTTAATTTGGCATGTCCTAATATCTATACAAGATAATCAGCATTTACACCAGAGTGAAAGAAAGAGAAAGAGAGAGAGAGAGAGAGAGAGAGAGAAAGAGAAAGAGAGAGAGAGAGAGAGAGAGAGAGAGAGAGAGAGAGAGAGAGAGAGAGAGAGAGAGAGAGAGAGAGAGAGAGAGAGAGAGACGACCCCGGTATTCAGCACTTGTACCGCAGGGAGAGAGGAAGACTGGCGATAGAGCGCACTTGTCAGATTTGCATTTTAATAAGAGTAACCTACTTGCTGCTCCTCAGATGACTGAGGAAGGAACCTGATTCACTTGGACATTTGTCAACGCAGACGTAACATTTAAGGAGGGTAATGAAGCAGGATGCCTGCACAATACTACACAAACATTTGGAATGTGTTTAACCATCCAATGTGTTCAATTGTATTGAATCTGCCTTGCGTATTCATGCGAAAGGAACAATGCCCACCTATCTACTTTCCCTGCTGACTGTTATCTTGCAGAAAACCCATTATGTACTTTATCAATAGCAATCACTTTTTTATGTGCAGGGGGTATTGTTCAGGATTGTCACAAAACTTTTGGAATTGTGTTTAGTTTGTGCTTTGAAAATAAAAAATCCCATTATATTACGATAGCTCCAATCCCCCCTGAACGGGTTGTATTGAGAATACTGATATGTGCTAGAGAAAGTTATTTCAGCAACCTTGTGTCGGTGGATATGGGAATTCTTGTCTGAAAGATACTGGCAACTATATATTCCTGTTTAGCTCCCACAGAATGGGCTTTCACTCTTATAACAGATCAACTTCCCCTGAGCACTGGAGTGACAGCCTCAAATGCAATTGCCTTTGAAGAGCTCACCATACATATTACAGCTGTGAACTACCCACCAGGCACAGTGAAATACACATCTCTGCTTTGCTCAATAGCAATGTGATCCTACTCACCCCATCTGAGGCTATAGTCTGTCTGTGTCTTTGTCTGTCTGTCTGTGTGGGCGTGTGTGCGTCCAAGTCTGTCTGTTTATCTATCTACCTGCATATCTATGAGCTACATTCTCAAAGCTTAATAAAAGATGCAGTCACTGAAATCAGCAGACAAAAAATAGTTTTTCACAGAGAAAAATCCATATATGCAAGTCAAGAATTCTCTCTGAAGTGATATTTCAAAACTTCAGTTTGAATGAAGATGAATAGCTAAATAACCAACCTTTGCATAGTGACTCAAAACCGAGTGCACAGGATTGTGGAAAGATTCACAATCAAAATTGTATTCCCATCTGTCTAGTTCTCCACATACTAATCATAACAACTGATACAGGCTCCAGGAGACAGATCAGAGGGATTCAGCGAGAGTCCAACGATTTCCCTCAAATACTAATGAGATAAACATTGCCAAAAATATCTATGAATACAGTATATCTGTCTGGAAACTGCTTTGGTTTTTTCTTCCTCCCATCGCTTCCCTATCCAAATCTAGGCTGATCACTTCAGAGTCCGACTGATGAAAAACATCTCAGCCAACACATCTGTCCAAAGACCCCAGGGTCTGAGTGTCCAAGCAGGTCACCTCCAGAATTAGAGATGGGAAAAATATCAACCCCCAGATGACCACTAACACTCCTTCATCCACATCTGTTTTTCTCTCTTTGATTCTCTGGATTTCTTTCTGGGATTGACAGATGACGGCACTGATCAGTATTGACCCATACTCATAGCTGTGACCGATCACTCCTAATGATAGATGAGAAAATAAAGAGCACCTACTATATATATATATGGGTGCTCTGGATGATCCATACTGTACAAGTAGACCAGGCCATGGATCAGTAGCTATAAAAAGGCAGGACAGTAAACCTCTCGACCAACAGAGCGGTACTGAGTTATGGGCCTGACAAAGGCTCTGTTCAAGCGTCTAATTTAAGAGCGGCTTATGCTCTGTCTAATTAACAATTTACTAGGCCATCAGTCAGCCTCTACATTGTGGTATAATCAGCGTCACAAACGCACCGGGCCTCTGAATACTCTAGGTTTACACCCTTTCATGATTGCTACGGGTTAACCCATGCAACTTTCATGGGCCAAAACATGGACCCATGTAGTGCATGCATGTATCATGGCTATAATGCAGCGTATCATGGCATGTACTCAAGCAAGGATGATGGAAAATGGGATATTAATGAAACGCTAAGTCAGTGAGACCCTACTCTAAGAGACTTACATTACAGTACTGTAAGTAACGCTCTAGGGAGAGCAAGAGAATGAATACTCTACATTATGCGTGAGAATAAGATGGGCAGTCCAATCCCATCAATTAACCATCTCACAGATCCATCCATGCATGCTGGGGTTAAAGAGGTATATGGATATTGTCGTGTGTGGGGAATCAACAGATAGATGGCGCCTGGGTTAGCCCACGGGTGTTCGTGTGGTTGGTTGGTTGGTTGGTTGGTTGGCTGGCTGTATGTACTGTGTCATGGGTGTGAACGTCGCTGAGCATCTGCATACCGAGGACGACCTTCGCATGCGAGTAACATTGCACGATGCTGCGACTGTGAGGCACATTGGGGTTTTGATCTGCTCTGCCACGCGTAGGCTCCGTTAAAGGATTATGATACAGTTTATGTCGGAGTGGATTTTTTAAGCACATAAATAAATCCCCCCACGGTTGCGTAACACAATTTCAGACGGTGCTTTGAGGAATATTAACCCTCCCCCCCACCACCACCACCACCACCACCACCCTGAAGAAAGAGCCAAGTATTCGTTTTTTTGTAGGCTATGCTTCTCGCACGTTGTCCCTCCAAATATTTCCAACAGTCGAGCGAT
Source organism: Nansenia antarctica (assembly GCF_963989245.1). Taxonomy (NCBI): domain Eukaryota; kingdom Metazoa; phylum Chordata; class Actinopteri; order Argentiniformes; family Microstomatidae; genus Nansenia; species Nansenia antarctica. Next base: position 9,417,843 of record NC_137690.1, read on the forward strand.
AACCCACAGAGGGGATTAGGCCCGTAATCTCCATGAATTCCTTATTCCATTTCCAAACGCCTTAGTTTTGGGCTTTTTCGGCATAAACAAATATAATTTTCTTCACTTATCCACTTAGTTCCTCTGTCTACTGATTACTTCTGAATGGTAGGAGTGCTGGTCTAAGCAACAGGGATGCTTTCCACGGCTACAGTATGTAAACAACAGCACAGCACTACAAGAGGGTTAGCCAATTAAAGGATACCCCTGAAGGGGCGGGCACATCAGGAATCTTTCCCCATTCTGAATCACAATCAGTGAAGGTTTCCTGCTAATACAATCCATGACTAGCTCAACTTAATCCATGCATCTGGGGGAGGGGCTGTGGCTCAGGAGGGAGAGAGTAGAGCGTCTAATGATCACAAGGTCTGTGGCTCAATCCCTGGCTCCTCCTGTCCACGTGTCAAGGTGTCCTTGGGCAAGACACTGAACCCCGAATTTCCCCCAATGAGTGGGCCGGTGCCTTGAATGGGTGAATGGGTGAATGCGAGGCCATTGTAAAGTGCTTAATAAGAATAGAACAAGGCACTATGTAAGTGCAGTCCATTTACCATTTACTATTTACCCCCGTGCTATCCCGTAACAACACTTTTACTCTAAAAGTTCCATGGGGAGGTACTGTAGGTGATGTAGCAGAATAATTTATCTGATAAGACATTTTATTTATTGATATACTTACATTTACTTTACTTTTGTAACTGTCAGATTGTCTGGGCAGATTAAGACATTGACGACCCCAGCCTGGTAGATAATGAAAACCGGTTTCCTCTGCTCAAGATTTTCTCAACAACAGATACATTTGAATAGTTTCAAAGGTTTGACCACCTTATTTTGTTTTCCCTAGTCTGTCTATGGTGCCTAGAAACCCATGACAATGTTGAACCATGCTAGGGTGATAGCTTGGCCTTGGTTCACTCCTGTCCCCTCCCTCTTCTCCTTAGTGATACCATTGGAAAGGGAGGGCTAAAGTCACCTTCATCCCTCTTCCTCATCTTCACTGTAAATGTGACCTCACCTCACTGTGATTGGTTTGGACCTCATCTGAGGGCGTGATTGTTACCTGTGTATAAAAATCCATGTTTACTTTTCTGACAACGGTTTGACTGACAGACTGTGTTTGTCATGCTTGCAAACTGTTCTCCTTTTGCAAAAGACAATGAAATACCTTTTCCTATGCATTTGAAGAAAACTGACTACCGTCATCTATTTTGTATTTAGACTATTATAACTATTTACTATGAACTATTCATTCCCTTACAGTGGTCCTCTGTGCCTCAGTTGGTAGAGCATGGCACTAACTACACTCAGGTTGTGGGTTCGATTCCCGCTGGGATCATATATACTGAAAAATGTACTGTATGTACTCGCTTTGGATAAAAGTGTCAGCTAAATGGCATATATTATATTGGATCATTTTGTGAGAATAGTGAGAAGAAGGGTATTCCAGGAGCCTTAGGAAATAGGTTATATTTAAGACACATTGGGCTCCATGACATTTTATAAGTGAACTCAGCATGGTGACACAATCGTAAACACTGGGTCCACATCCTGCTCAGTGACATCTCTGAAGAGCCAATAATGCCAGTCTGTAGGCAGTTAGAACTCTCTTTCTGTTGGTGAACCTGTCTCTATCTGCGCAGTCAGTCCCTGGCATACCTGTAGCACCTGAATGTGGCTGCTTTTGCTCTGCTCTGAGTTGTGTAAAGAATACTAATGTTATTTAATAGCATACAGTTGGTATCTCTAGGCAAGTGCTGTGTTTCCTACAGCCACTGTAATTGGGTCTTGGGTGGCATATCAGCTTAACAGTGAAAACACATGTTGGGTTGAATACGATCTTGTTTACTGCAATTGACCCTCAGAGATTTATCTCAAGGGAAAGAGTACTGCTTCCGTTCCATTGGCCGGATGCCAGTCACAGCCAATCCCGTTTAGCCTTGCTGCCTTATCTAAGAAACCTCAATTAGAGCATCCTAGGCAAGAGCACACGCAACATCTTTTATCAGCAGAATATTGATCCTTATGGGAGGGTGGGAAAATGATGGAGCTAGTCTTATTTTGTTCTCTCTCCAATCTTCTCCACATATCTCATCACTCATATTCACACTCTCACACCTCGGAACACTGTGGATGCATGCTGAATACATCAACAGCATCTTGACTGCTGCAGTACGGAACAATGTGTGAGATTTCACTATTCGAGAAGTTGGGCTAGGTGGTGATAGTCATCTCTCTCTCTCTCTCTCTCTCTCTCTCTCTCTCTCTCTCTCTCTCTCTCTCTCTCTCTCTCTCTCTCTCTCAGACAAACACAAGCAGAGATCTATTTCAAATTCTCTTTCAGAATACAAGAGATACCATGTCTCATTGTGAATTTATACTGATGTTTGATCATACATGTTGCTATGCAAATCAAGGTTTGTTATTCGTGTCTAAGTGTCTTCTCTCCTTTAGCTGTAATCATCAAAACAATTAATAGTGATACCTAATTTCTCTCTAGAGCAAAGAGCAGAATTTTCTTGGACTGTGTGGCAGAAAACACCAGCAGGGTTAACTAATCGAAAAAGCCCTCGTTGTTTAGCTTAAAAGAAAGCATTCAGTTCCATATAAGGGTTTTATCCATTCATTTGTTTTGTATTGGCTTTGCTTGTCAATTCACAGGAAGAAAAAAACACCCCAGAGCAATAGCTTTTTTATGGAGGTATTTGATCATATGCTGAGTAAGAAGCCGTATAAATTTAACCTCCTTAGTTCTGACAGTTTATTGAGATATTAAGACATAACAAGCTAATTGATGTACCCATCAACAATTATGGCCTTTGAGGCATGCACATTACAATTATACAAGCCACAGAAAACGTTTCTGTGCCATAAGCCAAATGCCAAGTCACAACAGCAGATAGATAAAGAAGATTTGCTCATTGTGCCCTTGGTGCATTCCATGCCAATGCAAACGGTATATGAATTTGCATTGGCTTTGGTCATATCAAAGGGAATACGCAAATAGATTGAATAGTCAGTGATTGACTAAAAACTGCATAGGCTAATAATATAATCTGCAGCTTTCTCATAATCCTTTGTTTTAGCCAAGTAATGTACAACATGAGACCATGGGAGAATACACAACATATTGTGTAAGCGTGTGTGTTTGTGTGTTTGTGTGTGTGTGTGTGTGTGTGTGTGTGTGTGTGTGTGAGTATTTGCATGTGTGATTGCCAGCACAAGGAGGGGGGGCATCTCATAACTTCACACACACACACGCACACACACACACACACACACACACACACACACACACACACACACACATGCCCATTTATGGCATTTTTTCCCAATTTAAAACAGACTACCGGACCACTGCCCTATTCATTAGAATATCTTAAATTACGCTCCAACTACAACCTGCATAGGCTACTCCATCGCCTACTGTCACATGGGTGACATTCAGCTACCAAACGACACCATCAATTAAGAACAGAGGAAGCGAGCGCGATGCAACCGATTGGAGCAGCCAAGCAGACCATCTGCACACTTCATCAAAGACGTCCTATCTATGGCTACAGACGTGTTAGAATAAGCAGCAGGCGAAGTTGTGATATAGGCTTGAACATATTTCCCAGTGCAAAAAAAAAAGTGTGTTCAGTCACACACAGTCTCAGCAGTGTTTTTGCTTTCGAATAATGAGCTAATTTGAATCTCCAGTATGTTATCAAAGTCACTCAGAGGGTGCGAGGTTGTTTACTATGGCATAGATACAACAGAAAACAGCCAACCGTCCCCTCAAATTGTTCTACAAATAACTGATTCGTGTAATTCACTTATTAGCTCAGTGTGGGACTTTTATTTGATTATGTCTTGTGATGCTGTTAAAGTATAGCCTTATCATTTTTCTAACTGTTTTATTTGTAGTACTCTTTTAGCATAATGACCAAGAACGGAATCGGATTTTATTATAGAAGAGTTGATATGCAATATGATGATGACATTTATTTATATGTGAATTGACTATGAATTGACACCACAACCTTCGTTAATTTATAGGCTCCGTAGGCTCTACCGTTATCTTCTCAAGGTAGCACCGTGCGGAGTGCCATGACATTGCTCGATTTTTATTTCGATAGAGCTTTAATTTACAACCAAAACTTTTTGGGTGTTGTTTTCTACTCACCCTCAACAAGCCTGGTCTTCATGATTTGAATAAATCCAGTTGATGTATTATATCCAGTGGAGGGATTCCTGTGTTGCGGAGACAGTATATATCCGCTCTTGGTTGCAATCAATAAGGTAATTGCAAATCCAAGGTTGTGCACGGTTATTCACGGACCCCTCAGCACCCTTCCATTCAAACTTTAGCCGGAGATTTTCCTACAGAAACCGACTGGAGAACCGAGTCTCCGGCTGGAACTGCGCTCAGTCATTTGGGTAGTGTGAGGGATACACAAACTACAGTCATAATATCCAGAGAGCGGGACCACTAACACATAACGGGATGACACCCCCCCAAAAGGGGACACACAGACAAGCACAAAAGCAAAAAGAGCTGGAAGTGTTTCGCAGAATTGGAAAAATCAAAAAAAGAGAGAAAAAAACAGAAAGGAATCCATAGAAACTGAGGAAAACATCCTTGTCTGATTTCTAGGCAGCTGTATTCCGAAGTACATGAAGCCCTGTGTGTGTGGTTGGATATTGGCCGCACTGCCGGTGCGCCCTTCAGTACGCGCTTTGCACGGGGTGGCGCGAAAAAAGGGAGGGTGGGGCAGGGAGAGAGAGGGAGAGAGAGAGAGAATTCAAAAATGAATGTTTAATGGGTCTGGATCAGGACTGCGCGCTAATGAATGTTTTATAGGATTCGGGTGGTTTGACGTGAGGGGAATCTATTTGGATCAGACATGCCCAAGCACGCACATGCATAGGAAATAAAATACACTTAAAAAGACAGAGCACCAGGTGAGAGACTATACTTGAGTGGACATGCTACATGCAGAAACGACTGACCAACATTCTGGGCTGATTAGGGGCTCTTCTTTGCGACTCAATCGCTCTCCCCGGACAGCCTCATAAATAAGGATCATTTGGCTATAGTATCATCATTGTGTATTATTGCTGTGAGGTTATTTATTACAGCACATACATATGATGGCATGTGGTCTGTATGGTTATACGGCCATTGTGTTCGAAACACCGCAATTTAAAAGTAACTGTTTATTGATTGAGCATCATCGACGCACGGTGGAAAAGCTGATTGGACCGAATTCCCTGTGCTCGTTCCATGGCTGTGCCACATTCACCTGAAGCCAAGGGAATTGAATGAGCGGCAGCGTGTTATTTCTAGGTACCATTCGCCCCCTAGCGGTTGTCCTACTACTTATTGGTGCGTGTTTTTTTCAGCACCGTGGAAGGCAATGCTCACTCACCTTGAATCTAGTCTATGGGAAATGGCCGGGTGTAGTCCAGTTTAACTTTCAGATATCATAAGATACACGTTTCTCTGATGAACAATCAATACACAATCTATGTGTTTCCTCCTTTACCTGTTCTAATGGAGATTCATACTTCAATAGTACAGAGTATGCGTTATGCAACATGCATACAGACAGGACATATGAATAGGAATATGACAGATAAATGGATGCATGGACAGGATGTATGGCTGGGTGAATGAGTTTAACAGTAACACGGTGGGTCAAGGTAACACGTAATAAGATGTGTTAAGGTGTATCATCAAAGCCCGGAGGATCATCAAATATCCCAGCCACCCCAACCACAGTCTGTATGAACCGATGCCGTCCAACAGGCCTCTTCCGGAGCCTCAAGGCCAAAACTCAGATACTAACCAGCAGCTACTTCCCCATGGTAATCAGGCTCATGAACAAGCCTACTGCAGACAATTGACTATCATCTACAAGCACATCCCATGCATACAGACTACCTAAGCTTATGTCCTGTACTATTGTCACTTTTTTATTATCTTGAATTATGCCTATATTGTCTTGTTGTCTTGTGTTGCAAAGTCAGGGACCGAAGCCTACGAATTTTACTCTCTTTTGTAATGTGATGTCACGTAACAACAAACTTGAAACTTGAAACTTGAAACTTGAAAACATACATATGTCACAGGCAAGGATATACTTCTTTAGCCTTCTGTTGATAGTTGTAGAGGATGGTTGGTTTAAAGCACAGTCACATGGCAGAGAAGAAAGGTCATGCGCAGAGAATTGTTCACCTTGTATTCTCTTTCCACTTTACTGGGTTTCCCTGTCTCTTCTTCTTTTGTATGTACCTCTGTGTGTGGGTGGGATATACTACGGCTTATTATACTGCTAACCCAGCTCATTATACCGCATCGTCTCCAAGACACCCACGTTACTGTACCTCTACACTGCATTATTCACGATAGAATGCATGCACTACTGAAAAGGACACAGGTAAATTGTAGGGAGGTTTGGGGGTATGCATTCAGCACAATGAAAGACTGAATTACTCAGATGGATCATCACCATATGAATGAAGCCAAGAAAATGATCTGGATCTTTAATTCATGAATGTAATGAAATGAGTCTAGCTTCTTCATTTCAGAGCCCTGGGCACAGGCTATACTATCCTTTCATCAAAAAATCAGGAGGATCAAACATACGAGCGAGAGATAAATCGCCTCACTTTGGTAGGAGGAAAAGAGAGCTGGTCTTTGCATACTGTAGGAGGAAAAGCGTTAATTAAATGACGTGTATTTTGAAAATCGAAATTGTGTTGGCATTTTGCTCATTAGGATTTCATACAGTCATTATTGAACACTATGAATAAAACATGGTTCACTTATTAACATTAATTGTCTTCTGGCCCTTGCTGTCCAGGATCCTTAAAATCATCCCTGGGGATATCTCAGGATTAGTGTTGGTTGTATACTCTGTCAAAATCACTCTTACAAAGGTACTAGGTAATATACACTCACCGGCCACTTCAGTAGGCACACCTTGCTAGTATCGGGTTGGACACCCTCTTTTGCCTTCAGAACTGCCTTAATTCTTCATGGCATAGATTCAACAAGGTGCTGGAAACATTCCTCAGAGATTCTGGTCCATGTTGACTTTATAGCATCACGCAGTTGCTAAAGATTTGTGCCAATAAAATATCCCCCACACCATTACACCATCACCACCATTTTCGCCCAGAGAACTGCTGTTCACTGGATATTTTCTCTTTTTCTGACCATTCTCTGTAAACCCAGATGGTTGTATGGGAAAATCCCAGTAGATCAGCACTTTCTGAAATATTCAAAACAGCCCATCTGGCACCAACAACCATTCCACGTTCAATGTCACTTAAATCACCTTTCTTTCCCATTCTGATGCTTGGTTTTGAATTTCAACAGATCGTCTTGCCCATGTCTACATGCTTAAATGCATTGAGTTGTGGCCATGTGAATGGCTTGCGTTAACGAGCAGTTGAAAAGGTGTACCTAATGAAGTGGCCGGTTGAGTATATATTACACACACACAAAGATATACAAAACATTGCCTTGAGGCATCACAAACCAATGAACAAAATCGCTCTGTTCACAACTGCCATTATCAGGAACATAATAGGAGACAAACACCACGTCTCTCATACTGTTCCGTAATAAACTTGTAGTAGAAGAAAGTGTTCAGTCTTCTGCTGGTTCTTCTTCATTAAGACAAGACGTCGGATATCTAATTTGCCCCAGCCAGAACCCCTGTTGCCATTAAGACCCGCTGACAGCTCATTCTCCTCTGTGGCCTGGGAACACAATAGCAGAGATGGAATTGTTTTCTCACTCTGTCCAGACCTCATTAACTCATTGGAATAAAGACAATGTGGACTTGTTCACATTAAGCTGTAATTATGATGATTTCCTTACTTTCTCTTCCCTTTTCCCATTCACACTTTTAATTAGATTCTCAAACATGAACTGTGTGGATGGCCTTCAGAGCAGTCTGCCATCCGCTGCACGTACTCGAGGGGCCTGTGTGGCAGAGCACAATGGCCACCATTTTGTTGTTTGGTCTATGCAAACATGTCATGTCTCTTCACCAGTCATACGTTATCAGCCCCCACCAAGCTACATTTCTTGAGACTGTCATTATGTGTAAAGGACAGTAGGTGGATATGTATTCGCTGCATCTTAACAAGCTCTATGGCTTGACCTTGGGTTTCATAAAGAGAGGATGCTTGGGCGAGCACAGCACAACACGACACAGATCCAGTCTGGTCCTTATTCTCTTCTGAGGCTTGGATTGTTGCCTACTGGGTGAAATGGGGATATGATGCCAGATGTCAACCGGGATTTCTTCCACTGTTGCACAATTAATTGAATGTTTCATCAGCTGTTTGTATGTAAGGGCTTCTACAATATGTGACACAGTCTGGTGAAAAGGTTGTCGGATGTCGGTAATTCTCAAGTCGTGACACTAAATACTTAATAATTTGTGAATTTGATTCGTCTGCCGTAGGCTACTGGGTAAGTGATACATGGCTTGTGAACAAACATACATTTTAGGACGTGTTCAAAAGCAAGGATTGTGTGATCATCTAATTATGTGTAGTTATGTGTTTTTAGCATTTTGATGTTTTATCAGCATGTTGTGAGGTGCTAAACATGCAGTTAGATGTTCATAGTGACGTACCTTCTCAGCTGATAGCTATTAACAGCTGTTTTGCATGTGTTTTGATTCAGAGTGAGATTCTCTGGTATTTCGTTTGAGGTGTACAAATATTAATACAAGCATATCTTCTTAAAGATTCAGATTTCAATGTATGACACATCATTTGAAAGTGTACAATCTGCACTTTCATAATTTGGAAAATGACTGACCTTGCCCTACTTGAGGACTTTTTCACCAGACCCTAGTCTTTGATCAAATTCCTCATTCCACTCCTTGCATTACAATGAGCCCATTCTCTGAGGCCATCAATTGCTGGGGTGCCTGTGGCGCAGGAGGTAGAGCTGGTGTCTAATGAGCGCAAGGTTGGTAGATCAGTGGTTTGAACCCCCTTTGGGCAAGACACTGAACCCCAAATTGCTCAAAATGAGCGGGCTGGCGCCTTGCATGGTAGCTTGCTGCCATTGGTGTGTGTGTGTGTGTGTGTGTGTGTGTGTGTGTGTGTGTGTGTGTGTGTGTGTGTGTGTGAATGGGTGAATGAGAGGCCATTGTAAAGTGCTTTGGAATTCTCTTCAATACTGGTGCAAATAAGTATGAATTTTGTATGTATGGATCGGAGCTACCAACTGAGCACAACAAGAATCACTGAGATTAGTTTGAACCATGATCAACTCTACTATAGTACAGAATAAGAATATTATACAATAAGGTGAACACAGGGTGAAGACATTCCCACATAGATTCGGCTCCATCATCTCCTTGGAGGGCCACATTAGTAATGTTGATGTTTTTTTAGCTGATATATGACATCTCAGATACATTGTATTGCCTTAGCTCCTCCTGAGACGATTTCCCACGTGCCGTGGCATATGACATTTCATACAGCTCATAGCTCTGGAGTGTGACGTGGGTGGTTTGCAAAGTTAGCGCACAGAGTCATAAATAACCACCTGAATCCTCTTCACCGTCTTTTTTGCGACTGAGTCAAACAATCTTTCGACACATTTTATTGATCATTGCTTGTAGCTAAATCTGGTGTTATTTCCCAAATAGCTCTGTGAATGACTCAATATTTTCATTCTTTGTGTATTTTTCCACTAAGCAAAACTGTCTGGACTGGGCCTTTTAACACTAGAACAGCCGTGCCTTTTTACCTACTAAAAGAGCCGCCTCTTTACAATGCTCAAGCTGCTATTTTACACACAACGACCACTAGTTGGCTGCTTGTAAATTAGCCTGCTTCCTACACAGAAAAAATGAAAAGTAGCATTATATTAGCTTATCCTGATGTGATTTTGAAAATGTAACGATACTGGGTGGTAGAACGCACATATCTAGGAAAAGTCATGAAAGGAGGGTCCTGAAATTTGAAATTTTGCAAAGATCTAACATTTTTCTTTACTCTTAGCTGGGTCAAATGACCCCTCACGGCTGTTACCCTAGTGTAGGAACTGGAATGAGTAAGTCCTACTCATTCCAGATTATTTGGGGTCCTAATACCGCCTCCACTGTAGATAAAGCCGATTACACCCTGTCTCCAAATGGAATTAGGTAATTTGTTTCACTTCATTCATTGTAATCTCCGCAAGCCACATTTTAAATCACCACACTCCGATTTGATGTTTCACCTCACCATCAAAACTGACAGCCAACTGGCCTGACTGATTCAAGATAGGTCGTCATTTTTCATATATCTGGTTGATTTTAGATTCATACGTCTTTCATAAAGACCACATATTGGTGTAGGTTATACTGTAAAACATCAATATATCATCTTTGATAGTATACATCAGCCCAAACATCAGCCCGTTCACTTGTCAAATGTATTTTGTAAGTCGCTTTGGAATAAGGTGTCTGATAAATGCCCAAAATGTAAATGTGTAGGATGATGTCATACACTCTAAGCAAACTGGTTTGTGCTCATTTGTATTCCACAGTTACTGCCGGCTGACCTTTCAGATGACCAGGGAACACGAGGAGACGAAATCCAAACTCTTTATGACAATCCCTAGTGCCAACCATTTCAAATGTTCACAAGTCGAGAAAATGCATGTCTTCGTAATCTCATTGTTGCTCACATTCAGACAGGATTATAATTATTAGGATTATAACACACAAGCAATGTGTCTTGCTGCTGAAGTATCATTGAATGCTATAATATTTGTGTGTCATCTTTGTGAGCAGCTCCATGTTTTATCCAAAGTCAATTAGTTTTGTATCAGCAGACTGGTCCTGCAAACCACAAAATAATTGCAAAAGGGATTTGTATCTTTTGATATCCTGTACATTTCTCAGATGGAACTATTCAAAGTATGCAAAGTCTCACATCTCTGGCTTTTTCTGTATTACATTGTTGTATGTGGCTTGAAATCTTGAGAGAGAGAGAGAGAGAGAGAGAGAGAGAGAGAGAGAGAGAGAGAGAGAGAGAGAGAGAGAGAGAGAGAGAGAGAGAGAGAGAGAGAGAGCAAAGCTCTAGCTGTACAGTAGTTTACTGCCAAATCATATGGATTTCCATAGTTATAATCTCATAGCTATAATGAATTCAACTTCAACTTAAATGAGGATAAGCAGAGAGATAAATCAAGATTCTCAGTGACCTGTCTAACCACTGTAATTCTCAACGACCCAAGAATATAATCTGTTATTAGTTGCATAACAGTTCATTTCCTTCTTCTTGCCGACTCTCTTTTGCCACTGAGAGAACCAAAATCCTCTTACTGAGCGATATGCCTAGTCTAGCTCATATGAATATACTATTTCCTTCAAAGATCTTGAGAGCTGATCTACATCTCCCGTTCTGATTGACGTCTCCAGTTCACCTGGGGTTTGCGTTGCTCCATGCCGTTTGATTCCAGGAGCATGGACATGTCAAGGAGTTGAGGAAACCGTTGTGCGCTGGAAATGAAAGAGAAGCCTTCAGTCTTCTAGTGTGATAGATCAGTCAAGGACTGCATCTGCTCTCTTTGCCAGCTTTGCATAAGAAGTTGATGTGAGGTCAGAAGGAGACGCCAGAGGATTTGGCTTTTTTAGATGGAAAATAAACCAGGCAGATACTGAGACAAACTTTAGAGTTCCGGATAGGGGTTATCGCAGGTTATCACAGTTTGTGTTGAGAGTTTTTTTGTTTTTTTAAATATATATATACTGTATATATATATATATATATATATATATATATATATATATATATATATTTGCAGTTGCATTTGCATACACACAATCAAGATAATATTTCGCCAACGATCTGTCTTTAAAATACAGAAAAACGATTTGATTCCTTCCAGGACCAAAAATACAGTATACCATATCCACTCTCTTATACGGTATGTAGCCCAGCATGACAATAATAGAGTATTATATCATGTACAGTAATAGAGTATTATATCATATGAACATGAGCTTTAGCTCTGTAGCTTATGAGCTTTGGTGCTTTACAGGAATTAATTAACAATTATGTGCCATATAATCAATTAGTTTAGTTATTAGGAAAGTGGTCACATTGTGAATGCCTTCTAGGATCACCCATGCCATTGTACAAAGAGGAAGGAGAGTGTAACGACTTAACATTTTCTATGACCATGCTCCCATGACCACAACATATATACACTATGTAGTAGATATCTATAACTTTATATACAGTATAGTATCTTTGGATATTCATCAAAATATCTAATGCTTGTCTATTGCTTTAGAGTGAATGATGTCTATCGAATGTGTATACTGTAGCTTTGGAGTGTGTGATGAATAGCTCATGTCCAACAGCTATGCCCTTCACATTCCCCTCCCTCCCACCCCCCACCTCACCCCCCTATCCTCCCACGTACACCCCAAACCCCCATCACAGACATGACCTCTGAACCAGGCATCTGCACAACTGGGCAGCATGCTGGGAGGAACCATTTGTCATAATTTCAGTGTAGAAACGGAACTGTCTAGAGAACTAAGAGCGATGGTGGAGAATAATTATCAATAGCCGACAGCAATGGACCCTTTAGGGTGATTACATGCCTGACATGATGAAACCGTACAATACTATACTCTACAGGGGAGGCTGGTGCAGGTCAGGCGGCTCATTGTAATGTATTGAATGGAATATGGAACCATTCCTCATTCCATTACATGCATTACAAAGAGCCCGTCCTCCGATGGTCTACCTCCACCACCAGCCTCCACTGATACTGGAAGTATGTGAATAAGCGAGTGAAGAGTGAAAATAATGAAATGGGTGCACATTGGAGTAGCCGCTGGCCTGGGGCAGGGTCAAGCCATGCCAAACGCTTCCGGCATGTTCCAGGCGGGATTGTATGCAGAGATGCATGGTGGGGCGGCTGTGCTCAGGAGGTAGAGCCGGCGTCTAATGATCCCAAGGTTCGATCTCCGGCTGGCCACGTGTCGAGGTGTCCTTGCTACCATTGGTATGTGAGTGTGTGTGTGTGTGTGTGTGTGAACGGGTGAATGAGAGGCCATTGTAAAGCGCTTTGGAATAAGGAGCTATATAAGTGCAGTCCATAAATATCCCCATAGTGAGATGTCCAACCGAGTGGACTGAGAGAGAACTGGGAGTTATCAAGGTGTCCACATCTGCCATAGCATGAGTAGCATCTGCCATAGCATCTGCCATAGCATGAGTAGATCCCGGGTGCCCCGGCCTCACTGCGTGTTTACCAGGACTCAGAGTCTGATGCTGCAACGGATTTCCCTCGATAACATCCTCCGTTTGTCTCTTGCCGGGTGTCTGGCCATGGGCTATGGCCACCTTCACAAAGGTCAGCTGGAGCCCTCAGGACCCCGTAAAGAGAAGCCAATTAACATAGGCACTGTGGATCTGTGTATTATTTATTTAGGGATGAGTCCGAGGAGGAAGGTGGAAGGAGGGGGAGGAGGGGTGAGGGTGGAATGACGGAGGGAGGTAGGGAGGTAGGGAGAGAGGGAGAGAGGGATCAATGGAAATGTGGAGCTTAATTACTGCAGACGCAGCCGGCCGTCTTCACAGGCTCTCCCCTCGATCTCGATAGCTCTTTGTTTCTGACACATTTTTACTATCCACAGTGGTCTCATGTTTAACAGCATTTAGATCAGGGAGAGCAAATTCACCAGACAGCGCCTCATACGTGTTGATGAATAATTAGGTAGTGTTGTTGATTTTTTTTTACCAAAATGCTGTAATTGGCCTTAAGTAGATAGCCAATTTGATGATGCAAAACAGCTCCCTAGTCTAAATTTAATTCTGTCAACGTCTTCTGCCAGAAAGCTGTTACTTACACTGTATGTTTAAGTGAGTCAACTCATCTTGTCAAGGACTTTGAGATGAATCATAATTTAAACTTAAAAAATGTTTTTGAAGCAAAGGCACCACTATTGCACGTTCTGAAGATACTCCTTAGCAGCAAACATCTTTAAATACAAACTCTACCATCTAATGTGTTTTGAAGTCTTCATGAAAATCATGACCGGATATTTCCTTTGATGTCATTGTGGGGTAATTTTCTCAACATTGGTAAACACAAAACCATAGTATTGTGTTGCCTAGCAAGTAATGCTAAGCTAATGAAACAAAAGCTATTACAAGCATGATCCTGAATGGCAGAGCTACATTAAAGATAGTAAAGGCTTTAAGTGTGCCTGACTTTAATGATAAAAACTCCACTCTTATGCCATTGATGTTGTTACCTGGGATGCGGTAAAACATAGGATAAATAATAGTATTGTACGGTTTTATGCCATGTGTCGTATAGTACTGTACATGCCTGTGAGAAAAACCTTTACATCTTTTACATTTTAACCATTTAGCAGACGCTTTTATCCAAAGTAACTTTAGAGATTACAGGGACAGTCTCCCTGGAGTAATTTAGGGCTAAGTGCCTTACTCTAGGGCACACTAGTGGTGGTGTTCCCAGGTGGGATTTAAACTCATGATCACCAGTCCAACTCACTATCCACTAGGCCCCCACTAACCCACAGCTATAATGAGGGAGAAGTGATATACTACCGTCCTTGAAGACATGTTATAGATTTTTACCAGACGTTTCATAAAATCGACAATCCCGCAGGTGTTCTCATACAAGGAAGCCATGTGTTTTTAGCTACGCAACATTCACTGAAGTTTCCTTTAAAGATGTCCAGAAGACCCGTCTTTGAGCCATGGCCCCAGTTTGAGGAGTGGGTACCAAGTGAGGGGCTCGCTCCACCAGTAGCCCCTTGGGGAAGCCGATACCCTCTCTCTCCGCCTTGTCGAGGAGCAACACTCCAACATGAAAGAAAGCCTCGCCCATGACCCGAGGGCTGAAACATAGATCTGGGAGTGGGGAGAGAGAGGGCAGAGGGTCCTGCCTTCGACTGCTCACGCTGATGCATCGATCGCAGATGTGAAGGGCACCGGTCAATACGCCCAGACCCAATTAAGGGCCTTCTGTGGGCACTGTCAATGGTGTAATTGCCAATGCCTTTCAGGAGTCATTTTTATACAGTTAACCTAACACATGTGTAGTGGTCCACCACACTCGCTCTGTCCACCATGCAATCA
Organism: Nansenia antarctica; assembly: GCF_963989245.1. NCBI lineage: Eukaryota > Metazoa > Chordata > Actinopteri > Argentiniformes > Microstomatidae > Nansenia > Nansenia antarctica. Next base: position 9,433,020 of record NC_137690.1, read on the forward strand.
CAGCAAGCCTAGGGAAGGGGGGAAATTGTAGGATGTAGGAGGTTAACACCACTGCCTGTCTATTTTTGTTGTGTTGCTGTTTTTTCTAATACACTAAACTGCCCATTGAGCTCAGACAATCTATTTCAGATTAGCTGTAATGCTGGTCATAATACAGATGACTAGGTCATACAATAATACACATCCAGATGTGTATTGGATGCCTATTTGCATTTATCTTCAATTGAAATAATATCAAAAGGCAATCTGGACATTGTGCTTACCCAAAGTCATGGTATTTGCACTGTGGAACTGAACGGTACCACAGAGTGAAACTGGTCAAGTATTATCAGCATCACGCCGCTGCTAATACCACAACGAGCCACATGTTTACACAATACTGTGCATGACAGACAGTGTGACAGACAAGTTGTCATACCATACGTACCTCTCTATTGGATGTCGTGTCAGTGAAGCGTGTTCACCTATTTGGAGACTTTGACAGGCTTTGGCTACAATGATTATGTCTCACAAGTCTGTATCACACCCCACCCCCCCGTCTCTCTCTCTCTCCCCCCGTCTCGCTATTCTAATAGCTAATTTTGTCCATGGAGTCCGTCTCCACTTGTTTTGAGCCAGCGAAAGGTCACCCTTGTCCTTAAAGCGCGGTGCGGGCCTACTCGGGGGAAATTAATGGTTTGAGCCTTCAATTGCAGTCTCTCTGTTGCTTTGTAATTTCCTTTGTGGTTGACTTAGAGGACACCTTTACGGAGTAAGTTCATTGTCTTCGATAGGGATTGGGAAGGGTTTTGGCAGTCAGCATTGATGAATGCGGAAATCAAGGTTGTTTTTGGTTACCGTTGTTTCTTTTGACACATGACACATGGAGGGCAGACTGGATGGGGCCATTAGTGAGGCCTGGTCTTGTGTCTTCGGGGGTATGTGTGGGCCAGCTTTCAGGGTGAGGTGATTTCTCTGTGGCCCACGTGTAAGTAGCTGAGGAAAGTGTCTGCGGCAGTATCTCACCCACCTAGCAGCACTCCTCTCCTGGTGTTATTGATGATGGCTTCATCCTCCTAGACGTTCACCAGGGATACAGTGGGAGACAAGGGAAATATATCTTAATTTCCCTGTCAGGGAGGTTTATGGGCAGCTGATGCTAAAATCTTCTGAGCTGCTTACAGAATTGATGATCAAAACAGCGTTTTAAGTTTTGCGAGTTTCGCGATGAGGGCAACATAACCTTCAGACAAGCGGGAATTCGCCACATTATGGTAATTAATGCATAATGAATTGGACTATACATAACATGTCAAGGTGATGGTTTGTTCATGTATTACAAAATAAATACATAAATAAAAATGTCATCCAGACAGCAATTACACTTCTGTGGTGTAGATCAATTATTGCCTCAACTGAAGAAAAAAAAAGTAGAAACTTGCCATTGAAGTGAAGTGTACAGAGAACGTATAGTGACATGCCAGCACCATGATGATGAGCTTTTCCGTCCTCAAATGTATGCCCTCTATTCTTGCTTTTTAATCTGTTAATTTCAGCTACTTCCTGTCTCTTCTGCTGTGTGGTGATTCATTACGGCAGGGCTAAATGCGGCCTTGACTGTCCAGTTGTTACATTAGACCTCAGCACCAATCCCACCATGGACTATAAATCAACCAGCACACAGCTAATGGAGGCTTTAGACCATTTATAATTCCTCCTTACCCAGGGATGGGGGGAAGATGGTGCCTGGTCGGATGCCTCGCAAAGACTCGTTTTTAGACTGAAAAAGCGATTATAATTCAATTGAGACCAAAGTGCTCAATTAGGCATCGCTCTGGGAGGGTCGGGTTACGCCAAATGCAAAGTTACAAAGAAGAGCGATTCCACTGCTAAAAGATCAGTAGTTCCGGGCAACGCTGTCATTGTTAGCACTGCTTAATTGTTACAAGAGAAGCATGGTTTGTGCGTGTGTATGTGTGTGTGTGTGTGTGTGTGTGTGTGTGTGTGTGTGTGTGTGTGTGTGTGTGTGTGTGCGTGTGTGTGTGTGCGTGTGTGTGTGTGTGTGTGTGTGCGTGTGTGTGTGCGTGTGCGCTTTGGGCGTGTGTGTGTGTGTGTGTGTTCGTGTGATATAGCATGCTATACATGGTATGGAACCCATTTCACACTTACACATGGGCTATTACATCTTTGCATGTATGGGCTATCATAAGCACCAAAGCAGTATATAGCGTTCAAGCTTTCTAAAAGCATCCTAATGGTTGTAATGACTATGTTTAATCAGTAGGGAGCAGGGAATGAGATCCCTTGAAAGACATTTTTTTCATTCAAGAACACCGCTTTGGTCCGGAAAAAAGCGTTTTCTAAAATGGAGTATCCTATGCAGATTTCCCAACAAACGCAAGCCCCTGCTCCTATAATAAAGTGGTCTGACTAATGACTAAATAGAACTCTGCTACTAAACACCCTGAGCCTACACAGAGCCCCCCAGAGTTACTGTGGCATACTGTTCAAGGCTCACTATCGACTGATACCAACCACATCTGTTATGTGGATAAACCACAACGCTGTGATAGAATGCCATATTTGTCCACAAAGATACTTGATGGGAGCGGCAATCTGAGAGGGATGCTGTCCACACACCCTCTATTGATGTGATCAATACTTATGATGAATGTCGGTCTGGACTGAAACTAACATTGTGTCGGCTGGGGAGACTGTCTCTTTATGACTGCAAGCAGAAGCTGATGGATAGGCAGCCAAACCACAAGACCCCCTCAGGTCTCCGGTTAGAGCCTGGGGCATCTGAAGTTCAAACACTCCTTATGCCTGAGTCACTGCACAGCCTCGATGATTCTAAGGGGGTGGTGTATGTGTGTGTCTCTCTGTGTGTGTGTGTGTGTGTGTGTGTGTGTGTGTGTGTGTGCGTCTGCGTGTGCCAGAGTGAGGCAGAGCATGTAAGCAAGAACATGTTTTTAGAAGTCTACAAACACATTATACCCCCCCCCCCCCCCCCCCACAGAACAGAACAGTGATAGAACTGGGTTGAGAAACAGTATTCTGTGATATGATGCGACAGAATTAAACTAAAGTGTCCCAATTCTGGCTGGGGATTATAGATTTGTAAATGGGAAGATGTGAGTGGGGCCACGCTGGTCAGATGTGCTTTGAGTTTGTGCTTTGTCTGGCATGGTGCAAATCTGTTAGTGTGTCACTACAGGGATTTAACTCTTTAATGCAGCATCAAGCCATATAATACTTTATCTACAGTACCCCTCACCCAAAGCTCAAAGTGGTAGGTATTAACCCCATGTTTGACAAAATGTGTTCGCTGATGCGTTCACTCTAATCTGTCTGTCGATGGGGATCCAGTTTTAACCTAGGCCAACGGTATCCAGATTATCATCTGCTCTCTAATTGATATTCACTTAATCCTCCCCTCCATTCAATATTCCAGTTGGCAAGAGAGGACGTGTCGATAACACTGTTGACTTTTATGGGGTTTTACTGAATTCGCCAATTGATGTGTGTGTGTGTCTGTCTGTGTGTGTGTGTGTGTGTGTGTGTGTGTGTGTGTGTGTGTGTGTGTGTGTGTCTGTCTGTCTGTCTGTCTGTGTGTGTGTGTGTGTGTGTGTGTGTGTGTGTGTGTGTGTGTGTGTGTGTGTGTGTGTGTCCACCTACACCCCCTGAATTGGTCTGTATTGCGGACGGGTAAAGCATCACTAATCAGATCATCTAAATGTAGACTAAAATCAGTGTACTGCTCTTGATCTCAATCTGGGCACGTTGTGGAATCTGCACAGTTCTATCAGTTGGGCCAACATTTCACAGGCCAGTTGCATGTCTACATAATGATCAATATGTTCCACTACATCTCAGCTAGGATCCCATAAATTACTGCTGGGCTGTCACCATCAGTGAGTGGAGCATTTTCTGTTCTGTTCTGGTCAATGCGTCTGATTTGGATCACACAACTTTTCAACAGTTCAATTTGTGATCTACACATTGGGAGGTTAAATGGAAGATTCCATGGCATTTAAAGTTCAGAATATGATTATAGCATCAGTGCTAAAATGTTATAAATGTCATTATTTCAGATATGTTGTACTGTACTGCAGTACTTACTAAGTTAAAGTTAATAAGCTAAAAAACCTTCATGCAGTTATGATTAAACACTAACACTTCTACCAATGTCTTTTTTATCCATTAACTATTATCTAATTAAATGTTTCATCTATTTACTTCTTATATCTGCTTTTTATTCATTGTCTATTACCTTGTTAAATGTTTATCTATTTAATTTATATATATATATTGTTATTTTTATTTTCTTACTATCCTGCTCTTTCTGTATTGTTTAATTAATACTGTATGCAAAGCACTTTGAATTGCCCCTGTTGTATGAAATGTGCTATACAAATAAACTTGCCTTGCCTTGTCTTACTGTAATGGTAAATGAACTGCATTATTCCAAAGCGCTTTCCAATGGCCTCTCATTCAACCATTCACACACATATTCCCCAGTGGTGGCAAACTACCATGCAAGGCACCGGCCTGCTCACTGAGAGCAATTTGGGGTTCAGTATCTTGCCTAAGGACACCTCGACATGTGGCCAGCCGGGGATCGAACCACAGAACCGCCGACCTTGCGATAATTAGACGCCGGTTCTACCTCCTGATCCACAGCCGCCCCATACTGTCACGAGAGGCTGATGGAGGTAGAAATCAGAGGACGGACTCATTGTAATGCATCCTCTGATTTCCTCCTCAACCAGCCTCCCCTGCATATTGATTATCCCTGCACCCTAAAATACCATCTCCAGCATCAAGTTGACCTGTCAATGGAGGGGTTGGAACTTGATGGAACGTGTATACAGTAAATGTATGTTCTGCACATATTCTGTCCAATGTTTCCCTCATCTGCTGATTCCAGCGAAAGGTAGGACAATTCTGTGGTGTGCTCAGATGTTTGTTATTCTTTTTTCGTAATATAATTTAGTTGAGAAGAGAGGGTGCACTGACAATCAATAGCAGGTCAGCCAATGATGGATGGTGGCGCGATTAGTAATTTCGCCCCAAGACAAATGACTCCTATGTGCCAGGTCCTTAAAGCTGAAGAACAGGGGGGAATGGCAGCCAAGCTACAGGACCTCGGCTCTCAATCGAGTTCCCTATTCACACGCCCATTCATCTCCATTTCCTCTGTTCTTATCTTTTCCTCTCTCTCTCTCTCTCTGTGGTAGAATAATAAATGTTGTCAATCTCCCAGAGTTCTTGAACATAATTACAAGTTTATTTTTAAAACATTCTTTACTCCAGTTTGTCTTAATAAGATGTCCCTGGAGTACTCTTCGTTATGTAATAAATGTAAGAAAGGTCTGGGGACATATCCTCATATGTTTTGGTTCTGTCTCGAGATCAAACCCTTTTGGCAATCGATCCACGCTCCGGTTGAATCCATACTTAAGCTCAAATTTAGCAAATCTCCTCTTTTGTACCTTTTAGGGGTTGATGCAAATGTATGATTCCTGAACATGGGAAATTGTTTGACACTTTTAGATTTTTGGCCAAAAAGTGTATTTTAATTTTATGGAACACTGATGTAATTCCTACTGAACAGCTATGGTTCACCCAGATAATGTCTGTGTTGCCCTTGGAGAGACTTAAATATGACCTGCAGGATAAGGCGGATGTGTTTTCTGAAGTGTGGTCCCCCTTCTTATCTTTTATGGAAGAGAATCCATGACAAATTAGGCTATGTTATTTGAGACCCACTTTTTAATTTTTAATTTGCTTATTTTTTTTTTTGATATAGGAACTCTTATATCTACGTGGTTGTTGATGGTGGTAATGCCCCCCCCCACCCCTTCCCTCATTGCACACACATTTTTGTTTATTGGCTTATGTAATTTTTTGTTTTGTTTTTGTCTCTTTGCTGTTGTGTTTTGTCTTATAATTACTTTATTTTTCTTACTTTCTAGGTTATGGAGTTATTTGTTTTCCCTTAATGTCTGTCCTTGTTGTGACGTCTAGATGTTTGTTGTTTAAAAACTTAACAAAATAAATAATAACCCCCCCCTAAAAATAAATGTGGTCAAGAGGTAGTGTCAGGTCAGTCTTGTTTTGTGTTAATTTGACAATAAGATGATTGGTAAACAATACACCTGTAATACAACATCATCTAGAAGGTATTGAATGTTGAGATGAATAGCCATTTAAAGGGTATCGCGTCACTCAATTTCAAGGTTTAGCATAATCAGGAAAGATTTAGCATAATAAGGATGTAATAATACTCACACTCCTTGTGTGATCAATGCATGTCTATGGATGATGAAGGGAGGGGAGGATCTGGCAGGGAGAAGAGTGGGTCTACAGTGAGCACATGGGACGTTTCCAACTTTCAGGGCCCCTCAGCGCTCAGATGAACTCATTTGAAGTTAATTAATCACAGGTATCGATCTGTTTTCACTTTCTCTGAGCAGGGCTCAGTAGAATCAGGGGCTCGGGTTCTGCATAGACGGCTCTAAGTGCTGATATCCCCCGTCCTCCTGCCTCCCTGGCCTGGCCACAGTCTCTACCCTGGCGCCGTGCTACGCTCCACTGTAGCCCGAGCACTATTCCTGTTAAAGACATGGGATTATGCACTGGGATGAAGTCTGTTAGGCTGGGGAAGCGGGGCTTGACAAACAGACTACACGTTCAGTTCAGACAGATTGTGAAAGGATTTTGAGTCGTCACCGTACTGTATATCATTGACTTGTTTGTTAATGGACTGTTGTTCTTTTGGTAGTGTCTTGTTAATTGGTATTTCTGTCAGAAATGATTAGCATTTCTGTCAGGAATTATTTGATAGCAATAAAGTGTTTCTAGTGCAAAACGCCACTCTTCCATATCCTGTAGGTGTTTCTAGGAGGATTTACAGAGTTATATGATGGTGTTTGGGATGAATACATTCTGTTTCATACCAGGGAATTGCTTTTGTCGGGTGCCTGACCTCTCCTTGGCTCAATTTCCCCTAGAGATGTGTCATGTCTGTACTGACTGCAAATAGTTTTGCGTTTAGGTTGAACCCCATTGTCGAGAACTCAATGAGGCCTACACCCACACACACACACACACACACACACACACACTGGAGCATGACATTATTAAACAGTCATATTAACACTAAATGTAATCCCTCGTCTTGGACAGCTGGCGTAGGTGAGAGTCATCTCCCAGACTGTAAATAAATACGACAAATCTCAATGACCTTTTTTATAGGGTCCATTTGTTTTGTAGCCTGGCCAAGAGAGACACAATCTCATTTTTGCTGACTGTCTGTCGCAGGAGGGAGGCTGGTGGAGCTAGAAATCGGAGGAAGGACTCATTGTAATGCATGGAATGGAATGAGGAATGCTATCAATCACACCTGTTCAATATCATTCCTCATTCCATTCCATGAAATGCAATGAGCCCCGTCCTCCGATTTCTACCTCCACCATCCTCCCCTGCAGCATGGCTCTAGGGTACACTGGCAGTCTGGGATAGAAGTGTGTTCCCGTCTCTTGAGAGTGGGTGGATGTTGCCGGAAATAGAAAGGTCACACGCTGTAGCATCCTAAGAACAAGAGCCCATATTGCTGACTGTTGTCATTTTCTCCGTAGCACCGAAGGGAATGTCACAGAACTTTTTTGGGGGGAGGCAATATATAATTAACGTCTTAGTTGGATCAGGGTACAGCTGACGCCTTGTGAGTTGTGAGTTGATTGTAATCCCACTGAAGTTGTGTCAGCCAAATTGATATTTTCGGAATATCAGTCGAACAGATGGTGTGTTTAACACTAGAACAGCCGTGCCTGTTTTACCTACTATAAGAGCCACCTCAGAGGTCAAATGACCATAGTCTTTACAATGAGAATCTGCTATTTACACACAAAGACCACTAGCTGGCGCTCATGTAAATTAGCCTTTCCTATACAGAAAAACTGCAAAATAAGCTTTATACTAGCTTCTCCTGGTGTGATTTTGAAAATGTAAGGATACTGGGTGGTAGAACGCATATCTTGGAAAAGTCATGAAAGGAGGGTCCTGAAATTTGATCAAGTGCAAACATATACATTTCTTTTTACTCACATGGTCAAATGACCCCACCCACGGCTGTTCTAGTGTGACTGTGGTGGTGAATGATCACCACAGATGGATGTTTCAAACAAGCATGGTTCAATATTATCTTCATAGCGCCTCTCTATCTCTACAATTCTACAGAATTGTTGTTTATGGCCAACTATAGTAGGACGTGAATGAATGCCTATGTTCTCGGTTAATCCCAATTGCTCAAATTCATGCAGAAACATGTAGTACATAGTATTGTTCAGTGGGTGTTTCCACGTGGCCGCGTTTATTTTTTTCTTCCAAGAGCTTCCGTCGTGGACACCATCACCATAGCAGGCCTGCAGACCTCTGTGACACATGCTAATCCTTTGTCTCGTTTGCATTACATGCTAGATCACTAGGTTTGACCTCTGATGGCAGCTCTTACCTATGTCATTAAAGATGTCCATGTCGCTGGGCACTGGCAGCGCAGCCTACCTATGTATCCCCTCGCTCCTCAGCCTACCTATGTATCGCCTCACTCTCCCTCTCATTGCCTCAGTAATCCTTTCTAACCGCTATGGATGAAAGGATGGATGCACTGCCGGAGGTAGCCATGGGTGACCGGCCTCGGGCAGAGCCATTTTCCTGGGTCTAAATTGCCAATTAACTGAGACCAGGAAAGCGCGGCAAAGAGCCTATTAGTAATTAGCCATTGACATTTGCCTCCTCCGTATGATATAGGACGTCTGGATCACTGTCCACAAGGCAGGATCAATGACTTCGATTCGTGTACCTTTTCACTGTCTCTCTGCGGGATATCTGATCTATCGGAAAATGAATATTTTACAGTGTAAGGAAAGCAGGAAGCTGTGCTTGTGGATGATCTCTGGAAGTTCATTCCAGGAGTACACTACAGTACGGTCCCCGTACTGTGTGGGATAATGAATGGAAGTTACTCAAAAGGGCTTAATTTGATATTTGCTGGGTTTTGACAAGCTGGAGACAACCATTGTCCCAATTATGTTAATGAGGTTCCTCGTGGAGAATATGGCAGACCAACACATACTCAAGGTGAACTTTATGCAGAGTAATAGCGTTGGAGAACATGAATGGAGTGATATTTGTGCTTCTGTATAATAAAGAATACTTCACATCCTCTCTCTCTCACCACGGGGATGAAATCCCAATTCACCTCACTCTGTCAATTAAGGCTGTATGCAATGTATGTATGACTAATACAATTTGATTTGAGTCCATGGTATTTACTGTGTACTAAGAAATGACCATGACTAGCGAACCAGGTAACACTCAAATACTTAAAACGTAAGCCAACACTCCAACACTCTTCTTTACTTCTCTTTCTTTACTTTTCACTATTCTTTAGAACTCCATTATTTCATCACAATCTTAGAAAGAGAAAAGGGTCTCAGAACCCTGTCTTCAGAAACAGCTTTAAGGTGGTAATTAAAAAAACAGATGAGAAAATAGAAATAGCTCTAATTGTAATTAGCGGTATCCCTCAGGGCTTTGTTGTGTTTCTTTCTCCTCGATCATGTTGTATGTATGTACAAATGTCTCTGAATGGATGTACCTTTCATTTGAAATAACATCAATCAATTAAATCATGTGTGTTTGATCCCATTCCTGCTTCAATTCCATTCATTACAACGAGCATGTCCTCCGATGTCTACCTCCACCAGCATCCCCTGCTGAGAACAGGCCTGTTTATTTGGGGCATGCACACTATCTGACACCCAAGGAGCAAGTTCCTGTTGCCCTATCACGACTCCACCAGTGTGGAAACCAGCAACTGGATCCTAGTCCCTTTAGCTCTAATGCAATAATAACGGCAGCTTTAGCTAAGAGCTAACCTGTGTGAGATCAGCCCAACCACGAGAGCTCTTTCACCAAGGGATGTGATTACCGTCACCACTCTACTGTCTGGACGTAGCGATGAACCCGTTGTCATGTGTCAGGGTCTGTCACAGTAAGGTGGACGTGGTGGTGTAACTCTACCTCTCACCAGCGGTGTCAACAACCTCCCTCTGACCTAGATACATGTCACGGGTACAATAACAGTAGAGGGGATATGGTGGCATTAAGAGCAAGCTGGGCAATTTGAGCAGAGAGCTCTGGGAGTGTAGTGCTTACATTCCCCCAAATCACTCAGAACAATCGGCACTTGCATTATTAGGAAATTGTTTTTGGGAGCGGCGACTCCTGTTTGTCTCGCAAATACCTCTGCTGCTGTTTGTTCTGTTGTGAAGAGATGGAGTGATATTGCAGTTCAATGAGGTTCTGTACTGTACAATCCTACAATAGAGTTATGTAAATATTACAGTTATAGTTAATGAATACCGTTATTCTTACTTTTAGTAAAGGTTACTACCTTTATGATGATGATGATGAGAGCCAGGTTTCAATGTAACATTAATAGATGTTGGTCAAAATGTGCTGCCATTTGATTGAACCAGAGGCTCTTCCTGCAGAAACTATCCCAATGGATCCAATTATTTTGATTGACAGACTAGTAACAGTCGGTAAGATAATGACAATAAAATGGTCATTAGCAGAAGGTGGCTCTGCAAGTATCAAAGATTAGGTCAATGCCCTCAAGATAGTATGTTCAAATGGACCTCATTGTGCTCTCAACCACTCTGGCTTACACAAACCATGTTCATGTCCATCTTCAAAGATGTATATGTCGATGTAGACATTAAATTACATCAAAGCGTCTCGCCCCAAGGCAACACTTGCCCCAAGGCAACACTCTAACCAACAATAAGCTGTTTTTATGTGTATTTGCTTAACCAGTATACTTCACTTAACTTCATTGGATTTCTTTGACAGGTATAACGCACACTAATTGATGTGAAGCCTAGTCCACCCTTTTATATTTAGAGTAAAGCTGATTCTGCACGTGTTCAGAGATGGAGGCACTGCAGGGTCCATTCACTTCCAGACACAAACTATTGGCACCATGAACAGAAGACAGTGGGGGGAGGAGGAGGAGGGGGGGTGGGATGTGGCAAGGTAGAGGCGTCTATTCAAAATGCCAACAACGAGAGCCTGTAAAACAGCAAGGTGGCATTTACCTGACAGCATGCCAGAGAGAGAATAGAGCCTTCGCCTCTCTCTGAATTTCCACCGCTCCTTTTCCCCCTCGCTTCTCCCCACCCCCCCCACCTCTTCTTCTCTTCCTCGTCCTTTCTGCCTTTGCAGCTTTCTCTTTCTCCTGCCTCCACCTCTCCCTCCCTCCCTCCCTCCCTCTTTCTCTCTCTCTCCCTCTCTCCCCCTCTCCCTCAGGCAAGGGCGCTGTCTTGTGCGAGGCGTGCGTCTGATAAATGAAGAGGCCGTCTGCATTAGCTGCATAGTGGCCCGGTTGAACACAGGGGGCTAAATTACCACCATTGATTGTGCAGCTTTCGACACTGACAAAGGCGATGATTGTATCTTGTTACGCCTACAAAGATGTGTTCTTCATCCTTTTTCTCTCCAGTTAACATATTAAGCATTTTTTTCCCTAGCCTAATTTGTAATTACATTCACTAACTGACTGGGCAGATGTCTCTCTGTGGTAAATAACCCTGGCATCAGGCAGATGTCTTTCAGTCCTCTGCTGTGCTTCACTTTGTAACAGGGCTGCCATCATAATTGTCCCCAAACCAATCGGGAGTCTAATGGCTGTCATACCGAGCTAGTCAACACCACCACAGAGCCTTCGACAACCTCTCATGATGACAGTGCTCACATGTTACTGCATGATGAGAATGTTTACCGTGTTTACTTCACCTCCTTGAAGACCTAGCACTCAGGATAATCTACCTTGATAGAGCAGGCATTTATCTACAAAGTAGCCCATGGATTCTAACATTGTTGTAAAACATCATAGTAATCATACTAACCGTCATAGTACTGTAACAATGGCTATGCCCTGATGTACTGTAAATGTGGTGGTGCTGATATACACAGATCTTTGTTTCATACCCTTCATACTATCTGTGTCATTTACTAATGAAACTGTGGAAATGATTTTGTTTATGCAGCCTAGATTCCATGGGAGTGGCATTCATTTGATAAAGGGGGGTAGATATTGCTAATGGCAAATCCTAGCCAAATCCTATACCCAACCTCCCAGCATACAGCCCATTTACCTCCCTCCTCAAGGTCTTTGTCCCGGAGCTCAATTCAGACAAATGACAAATGAAGCCCAAGGCAAAAAATGGAGCACCACCATGAAGACAAATCTTGTGCTGGAGTGAGAGTGACTCGGCTCCATCTAATTATGGACCAATGGAGGTTAATCCCTGCTCTCTCTCTCTCTCTCTCTCTCTCTCTCTCTCTCTCTCTCTCTCTCTCTCTCTCTCTCTCTCTCTCTCTCTCTCTCTCTCTCTCTCTCTCTCTCTCTCTCTCTCTCTCTCTCTCTCTCTCTCTCTCTCTCTCTCTCTGCAAATTCTCTCTGGCACTCTGACCTACTGTAGAGTGCTACTGTAGCAAGCATCGATCATGTTAGAGAATGTGCTATAAGAGAGGATATATATACTGTATGTCCAGTCCACCTTCTATACCCCCCCCCACCCCACCCCCTCTGGTTTTTAATCCTAATAACATCCAGTTAGGCCTCATCCATCTGTATCATAGCAAACAACAACATGCTCTGCTATTCTATCAGAGGTGATTATGAGAAAAAAAAAACACCATTATGTAAATACCTATCATAGGGAATTATCATCAGATCTTGTGAATTGCTGAATTGCCATGGCCTACATACATAGTGATCAAAGTGGGATTGTATTTCTGCTCTTGTGTTGATATTCACCACCTTAGGTGTGTTTGTTGCTCTCTCTCCGCAAGCCCATTGAGTTTGGCTGAAACACGACAGATAAGCTAAATGGGCATTATAAAGGACTAAGCCGTGTGCTTCACCACTCGCCAGATTCCAATTATAATTATTTAGCTGACATGATATGATATATCCCTAATATGTGCCTTTTGTAGTGTATTTGACAATTACAGTGGCATTTAAGTCGCGTATATAAATGCCATATGCAGTAGGCTACATCTTAAAGGGCACATTAGAAAAGGCACTCACGCCCCTGCCAAACCCCTTCACGTACGTGCTAATCGAACTGCAACAGCTAGAATGCCAAACTTGAAGTGAGAAAGAGACTATTCGCATTAGCACTTCAGTGTGGTGAATATCCCTATCACACAGCTGCCACATATCAAAACCTAGGAAACAGTGGGTCTCCTCAATGATGAATGCTGGATGCGTCTCGTCTGCAGTGTCAGTTCAGTGTGGTCCTCCTCAGAAGACAGAATGCTAATGCTAATGCAGTGAATCGTGAAGTCATGCTCACACATGCCAAGTGTGCATGCCGCAGGCTTCCCACCCCCTGTCCTCACCGGATCTGCTCTACACATTGGCAGGTTCGTGTGGCTGTGGGAGACATGTTTGATCTGTGTTCTACGCTCAAGATGTCTCATGATTATTCTTCCTATAATGATCCTTACCCTTATGATATTCAATGATTGCTTTCATGGAATGAGTGACACTATACTCCTCTGTACTGTTCCTCTACTGTTAATAATACATTTAATTAAGTAATCCATCCTTCTTCGAGCATTGTGCCTGCCAGTGTACCCCGGGTCTTTTTTTATTTTAAATGTTTTGTTTTTCAATTCAATTTATTTTCTTATGATGATGACTGATGTATAGATGATTCACTTTAATGTACTTGTTGTTACTTGTACGTCGCTTTGGATAAAAGCGTCTGCTGTAATGTCAATTAACGTAACAAAACTATATTTTAACAATATTAAAATTATTATTTGCTCTAGTGGATGTTGAGCTTTAGTGTCAGAGAAGTGCTATCTTTACAAAAGATTAACAGGGAGGGCAGATGTACAGAAAAGCCATCTGATGATGAACTTCCGTGAATTATTCTGACAGCACGAAAGAGCAACAGGAACAGGGTAACTAACGTACACACACACACACACACACACACACACACACACACGCACACACACACACACACACACACACACACACACACACACACACACTTCATCCTTTTATGCAACGGAGGGTGACAAAATGCAGTTGGGGTGAGTTCATTCTTACTCACTGTATGTATAAAAGACTATGACTGTAGACATGCATGTTTATAACTCCAGTGACCACGTCATGTATAGTACAGAGCTTCCCTTTATCCAAGGGACCATGTGGTGGAGATTAAAGCACCAAACCCCAGATTAAAAGACTCTGCTCTGCTATCCTAGTCTGCTGAGGTTTAATGAAGGAAATGCTAGGGTTTAAGGGAAAGCAAATTATTTCCCAAGCCCCACACGGCTTGCACTTGCCATCAGATATGCACGACACAGATTAATAGTTTTGGGAAATATATGTGATGCTAAAAGAAGGGGGGGGGCAGGGGGTATGGGGGACAAATTAAAAGTGATTTAAATTAATTTCTGGGACACTTGCTTGATTGGATTTGCTCAGAATTAGAGAAATGGTGGCCTTGAAGAGATTGGGGGACAGGGGACATGTTTAATTTGTTTTGAGGCTAAGCCTACGAGGTGTACACAAAGCAAGTCTGTCACATTCAGCAACGTACTAAGGTGATAAGTTGAGTTTCCACTTCCTGGTTCCTTTTTTGTAATTGACCATTTTTACAGTTTTTTTACATTTGAACAAATACACAACAAAACAAGACGACAACAGAAAAATGTACAAAACAACAAGGCAACAGATTCAACGCCACTCGCAACTCAAGTAGATTAAGCTGTTTTGCATCTTTGGAGTGTCCCTCGAAGCTGCTAACACACGGTTTTCCACAGTATGTCTCAGACTGGCAGACTGAATGTGAGCCAAGTGGGAGAAATCACCAGAGAAAGTCCCGGAAAATTAGAGACTCCTGCCAAAACCACTCAAGTGAAACCTGTCACTAGAATAAGGTGTGAAAATGTAGTCTGTCTGGTAATTAAATGTTTGGCAACATTGGCAACAGAATTCCGGGGGTAGAGTAGTGAACGGGGCCAAGAGGACCACACTTAATTTGGCTAATCCCCTATTCTGTAGCTAGTATAACAATTATCAACTGCAACTCTTTGACATGCAACAATTTGCTAGGAGTAGGGCAAGGATTAGTTTTAGGGCTATGATTGGTTAGTTTCAGTAGGGTAAGAAGTAGGGTTTTGGTAAAGACAAGTGGTAAGGAGAGTGATAGTTGAAGATCTACAGTAGGAATGAATGAATGAATGAATGAATGAATGGTCTTTATTGTCATTGATATAGTACAGGTACCAAACATCTGTAGGGAACAATCCAAATAAATTGTTATGGAAAACCCTTTGAAAGCAGCCAATAAGTCATAGTAACACATGTAAGAGAATGGCATTTCCACTTGGCATTGCCTATATGCATATTAATCACAGGAACATAGTGTCGATACTACTAATAACATAATTCACTTCATTAATTCTTCCGACAAAGCAGTTTTGTACTCGTCAATGTTGATCAAACAGCTTTATAATTCTAGTTTCAAATATTAAGCTACTCAGAACCAGTAATACAATCTCAGTAACACGTTTTAGTATCGTATTATGATAATTAGGGACAAAAAAGCTTGAAACAAGTGAAATGCTATAAGATGAAATCTGCCTGGTGAGAAGAAATATTAAAAGACAAGCTTATACTGCCTTGATTTAAGATATTTCATCTTACTTAGATTTTACTTTTTGCAGTGCAGACTCTCTCTCTCTTTCTCTCTATCTCTATCTCTTACACACACACAGACACACACACACACACACACACACACACACACACACACACACACACACACACACACACACACACACACACACACACACACACACACACACACACACAGATTAACAAAAGCCTTCCTGCAGGCATATCCACACACACACACAAACACATAGTACATAATGCATACACACACTGACACATGGATGTGGTATATGGTACACTGCTCGAAAGGTAGATGCATGTGTAGGTCGAAAGTACCGGAAACCAAGTACTCATCATGACATGTTAGGTTCACATAACACAGAGATCAGGGAATGCATGGGATGAAACAGATATGTTTGGTACCATTCCTTATTCCATTCCATGCATTACAATGAGCCTGTCCTCAGACGTCTACCCCCACCAGCCTCCCCTGCTGATAGTACTTTATCAGACACTCCTGCTCCTGCTCCTCCTTAGGTGCCATATTGTTTCCTCAGCCGTCTTCCTAAACTGCAAAGCGTCAGTGAGAGAGAGAGCTGACCTAAATACATCCAGCGTGAGGTTACTTCAGGTGTGCCACAGGGACACAGAGCAAGGGGGCACAACAGGGACACGGAGCAGGAAGATGCAACAAGCAACAGCCAGATGGTACCTTTCACATGCTTTGAGTTCCGCCATTCTCCCCATACAATGAAGTGAGCTAAGATGAGAGAGAGGAGAGAGGGGAGGGTGGGGGGTTATGAAGGGTAAACAGAAAGGGTGAGTGGGGGCGGAGGGAGGTGCCATCACCGGAAGAAGTTGCGTAATGCCTGCGAAATCACAGGGCGGTGGATTATAGAACGCTATCCAGGGATCTGGGTTAATTAAACCGTTTTTTTAGGTGGGCGGAGGACGTGTCACACGTGGACCCATCTGTTTGAAACATGATAAAGCCAGCCTCGGTCCACAGTCAGGGGCTCCGGAACAAGAACAGGCTTGTAGTAGGAACAGGGTTGGCTCTGGATGCCTCACACCCGGGCATGCACGCCACTCCTCCCTCCCTCCCTCCCTCCCTCCCTCCCTCACTTCCCCTCAAAATTAGAATCAGAATCTCTTTTATTACATCCCAATGTAAGTACACAAGAGTACAATTATTTGGCTTTGGTTCCTTAAAATGGGCAATGTAGCATGAAGATACAAAATCACAATAATAAAGTAAAGTAAAATAAGTAAGTCTCAGGTATCCACTACATAGAAGCACAGCCAACAAGATGGCCGAAGGGAGTGGGTAGGCACGAGAGAGGCTCTGACTCGGGAAAAGAAACTCTGGGTTTTCTCCTTTAAACAATTGGCTACCCATATATGTACTATAGAATGAGCTATATCTAAGTTTTCTGGTTACAGCAATGTTAGGCAGCAATGTTTAGCGCAAGTTTTGAGTTTATTCTCATTTGAACACGACGAGACCAAACATTTCTAAATGACGCGCAACAAAACTGCTAAAGACATGGAAAAACTTCAAGAACTGATGGAAGAAGTGCTGCAATCCAACAAACAGCTTACTAAACAGGTTACTCTGTTAACATCCAAAGTGGATAAAATAGATCACATTATTAGCAAAATTGAATCAATGGGAAAATCAATTGAATCCTTGGACAACAAGCTGGAAAAGGTCGGTGCAGACCTGCATGAACAGGGCATTCAAGTAAAGAACCAGGACACAGCAATGAAGGTTATGGAAATTAAACTTGAAAATGCACTGAATGAAATTGATATATTAGAAAACCATTCGAGGCGCAATAATGTGATACTGATTAATCTACCTGAGAAAAACGAGAACAGCAATATGATTGGATACCTGGCGCGTCTCCTCTCCGACAAGCTCCAAATTCCAGTCCAGGAGAGCGATTTTGAAAGAGCGCACCGGGTCGGCATAGCGAGACCAACAGGGAAGCCACGGAGGGTGATCTTTAAAATGCATCACTTCCAAAAGAAAATGGACATTCTAAAGGCTGCCAAGTCAGTGGATATCAACACTGGAGGACAATCGCTCAAATTATTTCCGGACAAGTCAGCAAGGCTGAGAAAACGCGAGCAGGATTACTGGCCATTAAGACAAAAACTCCATGAAAAGGAGGTCCAGACCCGAATTCGCCACCCAGCAGTATTACAGGTGCGGATAAACTCGGAATGGTTCACCTTCAAAGATCCACAAGCCGCCAAGGAGGCAATGGTGAAAGAATTCCCGGACATGGAGTTCACATGAGTAGGACTACGTGTATCTGGGTAAGCCCTGCTCCAAAGGAGCACTTTCATTGACACTTTTTTTTTTCTCCTCCTATTATCCTACAACTTTCTAATAAGCCGCACATTAATCACTGACGTTGGGATATGCTCAGTGGGGCTCCAGTTGTATACAACCTGTCTAACGTGGCAGAATGAAGTAGGCTTGGAGTCTGGCGACTTTTTTTTTGAGATGCTTATTGACTGCCTGTGTGCTCAAATTTGAGACTGAATTATTAGCCCATTGTGGCGTGGATTTTGTTTATCGACAGGATGGAATGAGAAGCCTATCTGAGACTCTGTTGCCCTGCTTCTTATGATTTTCTGGTTATGGATCACCGGTAGCGATGTTCTTTTTGGATGCTTACTGACTGCCGGTGTGGCCACCTGTAGCGATGTTTTTTTTTGGATGTTTACTGACTGCCGGTGTGGCCACCTGTAGCGATGTTTTCTTTTTGGATGTTTACTGACTGCCGGTGTGGCCACCTGTAGCGATGTTTTTTGTGGATGTTTACACAATTTAGGTATTCTAAGATAGCCCACAATTGGTTTGGTACACAATAGACTTGCCTCTTCCATTATGAAATGCCTCAATCTGGCGACTTTTTTTCTGGATGCTTATTGACTGCCTGTGTGCTCTAATTTGAGACTAAATTATTAGCCTATTGTGGATTTTGTTTATCGACAGGATGGAACGAGAAGCCTATCTGAGACTCTGTTGCCCTGCTTCTTATGATTTTCTGGTTATGGATCACCGGTAGCGATGTTCTTTTTGGATGTTTACTGACTGCCGGTGTGGCCACCTGTAGCGATGTTTTTTTTGGGATGTTTACTGACTGCCGGTGTGGCCACCTGTAGCGATGTTTTTTTTTTTTTATGTTTACTGACTGCCGGTGTGACCACCTTTTGAGACTGATTTATTAGCCTACTGCTGCGGGGACTTTGTCTGATTGACTTTGAAGCATAGGCTATCTGAGACTCTGTTGCCCTGCTGTTTATGTTTCTTTCTGTTACGGTTCACTTGTGTAGCTATATCACGTGTCTGAACTATCAGCCTACTACTTTGTTCACCGATAGGATGGAACGCTACGTAGGCATATCTGAGCTTTTGTAGCTGTTATACGAATTAATGTAAAACCAGGTTTCCCCCGAGTGCTGAGGATTAGCCTCTCAGAGTAATTTGTGTTTATATGGTGTGCTTACTTGACACCATAATATACTGTGTGTCTGTGTGTTTGTGTTGTACATGTTGCTTTTTTGTGTTTGTCCTGTATGTTTTTTTTCACTACCCTGAATGTGTTTTTTGTATTAAATGTTTTATGTTCTCTTTCTTTTGTCTTTTGCTCTTCTTTTTTTTCTTTTTACTTTTCTTTTCTTCTCGTTTCTATTCCTCTTCCTCTTTCCCTCTTTCTCCTTTCATTACTGTCCTTCCCCCTCCTACTGTTTTCTTAGTCCCGATAATATGCTTACTTTATGAAATACTCGCAATGTTAATTTAAAATGAAGCCCTTAAACGGAGATATGAAAAAGTTGAAAATAATATCATTAAATGTTAATGGCTTGAATAACATAATTAAGAGGAAAAAGATTATCCTCCAGCTGAGGAGAGCTGGAGGAGATGTCCTCTTCTTACAAGAAACCCATTTAAAAAAAAAAGAACATGACAAATTGAGTAGGGGACAAATTTACTCCAGTTCATATGGAACACAGAAGAGGGGTGTTGCTATAATTATACAACCACACATACCATTTAAAGAAGAACAACATATATACGATAAAGAGGGCAGGTTTGTTTTAGTAATTGGTAAAATAGAGTCAATTACTGTCTCATTTTTAAATGTATACTATCCACCGGAATTAGGCCCAGAATTCATGTCAGAAATAATCGAAATGTTAATGACAAAATGTAAAGGAATCACCCTAATGGGAGGAGATATGAATCTTACAATAAATTCTAGGCTAGATTCCTCAAATAATAAACCACACAGAGCTGATAAAACATCATCAATTTTAAGAAGTGCAATGTCAGAATTTGGATTAGTAGACATATGGAGGATGCTAAATCCAACTAAAAAAACATATACATATTATTCTGGACGATTTCCAACTTCCAATAGACTGGATTATTTCTTCATGTTTAAAAAAGACGTAGAGAGGATTGAAACATGCACAATAGGCACAAGGGATTTATCAGATCATGCTATGTTATCTATAACTATACATTTGGATATAAAGCAAGGAGAAAAAATATGGAGATTAAACAATTCACTTCTCCAAGATAAGATCTTTGTTGAAAAAATCAATAAAGCCATAAAAGAATACGTAGAGATAAATGACAATGGAGATACTAATCCAACTATTATATGGGAGGGCCTTAAAGCGGTACTACGAGGACAGATAATATCATATTGTGCATGGAAGAAAAGACAAACACAACAAAAACAGAAAATACTTGAACAACAAATACAACACTTGGAAGACAAATTAAAAAATACAAATGAAATAATAGTAAAAAATGAATTAAAAAAGAAGTATAAGGAGTTGGATAAAATCCGTACAGAGGAAGTGGAGAAATTAATGACATACACCAAACAGAAATATTACGATGGAGGACCTAAGTCTTTAAAACTCCTAGCATATCGACTTAAGACACAGACTAAAAAAGCACACATTTCGAAATTGAAGACTGTAGAAGGCTCTGGAACAATAACGGAAAAGGATAAAATAGCTGAAGAATTCGTAAAATATTATGAGAACCTTTATAAAAACACAGGAAACATTGACCTGGGACTAATGAAAGATTTCTTACATAAGTTAAACTTAAAGCAAGTAACAAGATCAAAAAATGAACAGCTCATTAAGGACATCACAGTAAATGAAATACAACAACAAATAAATAATCTTAAAATGGGGAAAACACCAGGTGATGACGGATATACTAATGAATTTTATAAAACTTTTCAAAAACAATTGATACCACTACTTTTACAAGCATATAAGTTTGTATTACAAACGGGAAATTGGGCAACTACTTGGAACTCATCTATAATAACGGTTATACATAAAGAAGGTAAGGACGCTACTGAATGTTCGTCTTACAGGCCAATATCACTACTGAATACGGACCATAAAATAGTAACAGCCATTATTGCCAATAGGTTAAAGGACATCGTGCCAGATATAATAGACAGCGACCAATGTGGTTTTATACCAGGTAGGCTGTTGTCAGATAATATAAGGAGGACGTTAAATATAATGGACTACGCACAAAACAATGGTGCAAACCTTCTACTCTTAACACTGGATGCAGAAAAAGCATTTGACAGAGTGCTATGGCCATTCATGTTTGAAATTGTAAGAAGCTTTGGATTTCATGAGAATTTTAACAAATGGCTTCAAGGAATGTATAAAAATCCAGTGTCAAGAGTAAAAGTAAATGGCACAATATCCAGAAGATTTCCAATCTATAAAGGTACAAGACAAGGAGACCCACTCTCAGCAGTTATATTTGCTATATGCATGGAAGGACTAGCAGAAAGTATAAGGAAAAATAATACCATCAAAGGCATAACGATAAAAGAGGAACAGCACAAACTGGCATTATATGCAGATGACGTGGTTGTTTATTTAACATCACCAGCCCAATCCTTACCAAGCCTAATGGAAGCAATTACAGAATATAGTAAACACTCTGGTTATAAACTAAATGAAAGTAAGTGTGAGGTATTAACAATTGGAGAACAGATAGATTTGGAAATTAAGGAAAAATACAAGTTGAAATGGGATGCAAAGAAAATCAAATATTTAGGAATCTATCTCACTGGAGATATAACAACATTATACACCGACAATTATCAAGCCCTTGAAAATAAAATACGAGAAGATCTTAATAGATGGAAGATAACACCTGAATCCTTAATGAGTAGAGTGGAAAGCGTCAAAATGATGATCCTCCCACAGTTTCTGTTTTTATTTCAAACATTACCAGTTCCCATTCCACAGCGTAGCTTCAAAAAATGGAATACAATGCTCTCAAATTTCATTTGGAACTACAAAAGTAAACGGAAAAAACTTAGTATACTAACTCAAACCAGAGAAAAAGGAGGGTTTAATTTCCCTGATCTAAAGTCCTATTTCCATGCAACTCAAATAGATACAATAATGAAATGGATGAATAACTCGGTTCAAACCAAATGGAAAGACATAGAAAAACAAGCAATATCAATATCAATAGGAACACTACCTTTTCTGAGTCTAAAGGATATTCAAAAATATAGTGGAAATAACAGATGCATAGAAAATACCCTCAAAAATTGGAAAACTATTCGTAAAATGTATAAATGTGATGACAAATGTATTTATTTGAGAGAGATAGCCAGTGACCCAGACTTTTTACCTAATAAAACAGACAAAATATTAGAAGAATGGGCTAGGAAGGGACTACAGGTGTACTCACAGATGGTTACAAATGACATGATAGACTCATTTGAAACCTTAGTTAATAAATTTAATATAAGTAATAGCCATTTTTTTAAGTACTTACAAATTAGAAGCTACCTTATAACACAGCAGAGGAGACAGGAACAAAGATCACATATACTAATGGAATATCTGATCAAAAATAGAAACAGTGAAAAGACAAAAATCTCAAAAATTTACAAAATCATGCAAGAAATCAAGATACAAGAAGATAACACTAAAGAAAAATGGGAAAACGAATTAGCAATAACAATTACGGATGACGATTGGAAAGAAGCATGCAAAAGAATATTTAAGACAACACAATCAAAATTCTGGAAAGAATTTGCTTGGAAAATAAATATGAAGATCTTCCTAACACCGAAAATGTTGTCAAAATATAGGCCAACAGGCAATGCAGAATGCTGGAGGAAATGTACGGAACGAGAAGCCAATCACACACACATTTTCTATACATGCCCTAAATTGAAAAGGTTTTGGGAGGCAGTTCAAGTAAAAATAAAAAATACATTTACCTTACAAAATCCTATACATCCAGTCAATATTATACTCGGTCTTATTCCATTAGATATATACAGAGAGGGAGATAAATATTTGTACACCATACTACGTATCGCGGCTTTAAAGCAAATCACACGTAAATGGTTGGACTTAAACCCACCATCTGTTAATAATTGGAAAAAAACTGTTGAAGAGATAAAAGAAATGGAAAGAATTACTTGCAAAGTGGGAGGCCGTGAAGAGCAATTCACTATGAACTGGAGTAAATGGATCGAATGAATGAGTAGGAAGGAAGCCCCCCCCCCCCCCCCCCCGATCCCACCCCCCCTCCCTTTGTCTCTTACTTTTCTATTTCTATCCCTATAATTTCTCTCTTTCTTTTCTATATTTTCTCTCTAGTCTTTATTCTTTATTTTCTTTATTTCTTGTTCTCTTTATAAAAAATAAAAAAACAAACAAAAATGATGCAGGACGAACTTAAACAAGTGAAGAAAACTTGTAAAGCGTGTGAAATGAACTTGTAATGAAATGTAATGTAAAGTCCTGCAATAAAGTATAAAAAAAAAAAAAAAAAAAAAAGAAGCACAGCCAACAGAAGGTGGAGTGTGTTTAGTAATCAGGTGGTTAGTCCAAATTACAGAACCCAATTATTACTACCCCAAAACAGTTGGCCATTTAGATGTAATATGTGACACGTTCTAGTCTTTTGGTCCGCATATTGGCAACCAATCAACATTTTCTGTGGAACGTTTCAACGTTGTTGAGAATCACAACACAAACTCGTTAGTCAAGCCAAAATACTGCAACGCAATGTATTCGGTGAGTAATCCCCACTGGTACCTAGTTAACTATAACACTACTTTATATTGTTAGCAGGCTCACAAAACAAGCTGTGTTAGTTGACTAGCATTGTGTCATTGATTTTCTACAACACAGAAAAGTATTCACATCTTTTGAAAGAAAAGTCTGATCATTTCGTCAGATCCTGATATGAGGACCAAAGCATTACAACGTATCACATACCATGTCATTTATACGTGCTGTAAAAGGCGGTTGTGAAGGCGGTTTCGTCCCTCGCCCCCGCCCCATGCACTCTCAGTCTCTGTTGGTCTATTTTTCTCTCTTTCTCCCCCCCTGTGTTCTCTCTGTCCTCTGATCCCCCTTTTTCTGCAACCTGTCTCTGAGGAGGATTTGTCACAGCCAGCAGACAGACAGACAGACAGACAGACAGCTGTTTGTTGTGTTGTGCCTCTGCTCCTCCACAGAGGTGTCAGGCTCTGGGAGGATTACCGTCTAGCTTTCTCTAGGGGCTACTGGCCTCGTCTCCTGGAGGGCCTGGAGGCACCGACACATACAAGAGAAAAGCTGATAAATCGTCACTGATCTGAGGAACGACCATTGTGACGGCCTCTCTTTGAGCGCCTCGCTTTCCTCTTTCCCTTTCACATGATGACTTAAGCCACATGTGTGATGTAGCACTCTCAGCCCAGTCCTCCTGGGTCCCATTATACACACTTGATTGCTTTCATGTTTGTTCCCGTGGGAGACCGAGGCGTTATTCAATATCCAATCCGACAAGCGGAGCATTGCACATTAATGCAATTAAGTTTTTTTTGATTTTTTTAAATGCTTTCCATTACAGTGCAATATGAAAAGATAGGTTTCCCTTGCAGCTAAATAATATACGTGTATAACATGGCATGACATAAATATGACTTGTGCAAAGTACATGAGGAACAAAATAGCTATAATAAAAAACTACATAAAAAATAAAAATAAAATACAGCATACAATCATACGTACCACAATTGACCTCAACATGGTTATTTGCTTGAAAACGGCCCCTCTATTTCCCGTCTCATGCAACATTGACAGCTCTATTGAAGCAGAAGAGTGTTTGTGGTTTTCCAATGTATGGGGGACTAAAAAGGAAAATGACACTCTCAATGAGTGGGGGGAGGCAAATGGTCTGTTTGTTCCTTCACCTTGACGATCAAAGACTAGCATGAGAATGCAGGCATGTGGTTTGCTGTGCCCACGCTGCGAGGCATGTATGCGTAGCATGCCAAACCATAGGCAAGCGATGAAAGCCAAAGGGCAGAATGGCTGCCAGGTCCCCTCTGGCAGAAGGAGAGATCAGTCAGCGGCTAACAATAGGAAGATTAGTCACAACAACGGCTACTGCCCCATGCAGAGTGAAACAGCTACTGCCCCATTATATGCTCCATCAGGGTACATGAAGAGTGAAACAGCGACTGAATGAATGAATCGTTTAATGACCACACGACCTAGGTCGGTGGAATTTGTTTTCGGTACAGGTGGAAAGCTCAATACAGCAGTGTCAAAAAAAAACATACACACATTGCACATAACTATCACATGGACATGTACACACATAACCACAAGGCAAGAACATATTTACAATGTATAAAGTGCAGTACGTGGGTAGTACAGGGTTAGTGCAGTGAGTCAGGTGTTGAGAGTCCTTATAGCAGAGGGGAAAAAACAGTTTTTGCTGTTTTTGAACTGCCCCATATATGCTCCATCAGGGTACATGACAAGTCGTGAGCTTAGAATGATAAGGTTCTATCTCCGTTTAGGGTAGTTCAGAGATATTGAGCGTCAAAGTTTTTACATTCCATTATGTTTTGTGAGATGGAACCTTTGTATTTTATGAATTACTAACTCAAAAATGTAAATTTTTTAAAAATAACACCACACAGGCATTAATAAACACCTAATGGATCAGATTATGTAAAAAACTCAATTTTGACCAAAAATGGAGATAGAACCTTATAATTCAATCACCCCACCTGCATCACAGGGCAGGCTTTGTTCATGTGTGTTTGATACCCTTCCTCATTCCATTCCATGCATCACAATGAGCCCGTTCTCTGACGTCTGCCTCCCCCAGCCTTCCCTTTGCTACACAATCCAAGGAGATATGAATAGAACGCACTGTGCGGTTGTGCTTAAGAACTGGGCTTAAGGGAATTGGTCGAATTCGACATGGATTATAAAAATGTAGAATGTCACCATGAAATATGTTAATAATATGATGTGATGTTGTTGGCAACCCTGGCTGAGGATGAGACCTTTCTTTTGGTACACTGGCTGAACTGTCTTCATTCTTCTCAGAACTTAGGAAACACTAATGAGGACCGTGTTTGGTACAAAACAGCAATCTGTATCCATATACTTTCTCACTTAGCAACGGGGTGGCTGGCTAACCGATGACGCTCGAAAAGGGGAGAGCGATGAACTTCCATTGGCTGGCTCTCACAGGTCATTGCATCAATTAAGGTGGAAGGTACAGTAAAATGCCTACTGTACTGTTGGTATAGGGATGCTGGGGTTGCATCTCACAGAGGTAGCTAACCCAACCAGCACGTTACTCTATTGCACACTGCTGCAAAATAATGGCAGATTGTCATTCAATCAGAGTTGTATTTCTTCACCAGGAAAAGCATTGTTGCCCTCTATGGATTATTTCCCATTTTGTCTTGTGCATTGATGAAAGACGGATAAAGCATGTACATAAATCATAGTGCTAGATGTGGATGCATTTTCTAGCGGTTTTGTGATGGTTTACTGAAGTTCTGCAGTGTACTGTTTACTGTACATTCATCCATATTCATGAATCTTCCTATATGTGATCTATATTAATCCTCTGAAAGCAATACGCGACTTCAAAAGCCACTCTACTTCCTCTTACATATCGTTAATCTCCGTCAGTGGAGGCTGGTGGAGGTACAAATCGGAGTAATGGAATGAGAAATGATATCAACCCCGTATGTTACAATGAGCCCTTCCTCCAATGTCTACCTCCACCGGCCTCCCTTGATCTATGTGTACTCTGAACATTGCATTACATGTTACGATGAAGGCAGCAGTCTCCCAGTACAGGCGCATTTGCACCTACCTTTGCAACAGTGTACCGTATCCATCCATGTGCCAGGCTATGTACTGTATGCATGCTGTACACTCACCCTGACCACTTTATTAGGAACACTATACTTATACTGGGTAGGGCCTCCCTTTGTTCTCAAAACAGCCTCAATTTTTTGTGCCATTGATTCCACAAGATGTTGGAAACTTGTTGAAAATTCCTTTGAGATTGTAGTCCATGATGAGATGATTGCATCACAATTCCTGCAGATTTTTCAGTTGCACTTTGAAGCTGTGAATCTCCCATTCTACCACATCCCAAAGGTGTTCTATTGGATTCAGATCCGGTGACTGGGAAGGCCACTGAAGAACACTGAACTCATTGTCATGTTCATGAAACCACTTTGAAAGGACTTTTGCATTGTGACATGGTGCATTATCATGCAGGAAGTAGCCATTAGAAGATGGGTACATTGTGGCCACATGGTTTGAGAAGATGCTTTGAGAAAATCTTTGAGAATATCATCAAGATCCTGATCTGCAGGGAGCTGCCACCCTTCCTAGACCCTCACCGATTTGCCTACCGAGGAAACAGATCGACAGATGACGCCATTGCCACGGCACTAGACACAGCCCTCACCCCCCTTGACCAGAGGAACTCTTATGAGAGGATGCTGTTTGTAGACGACAGTTCAGCATTCAACACCATAGTCCCCTCCAGACTCGACAGTAAGCTCGTGGACCTAGGCCTCAACCCCAGCCTACGCAACTGGATCCTGGACTTCCTGTCTGATCGAAAACAGATGGTAAAGATGGGCTCTAAGACCTCCACCCCCCTAACCATCAGCACAGGAGCCCCCCAAGGCTGTGTACTAAGCCCCCTCCTCTACTCCCTGTACACCCACGACTGCGTGGCCATTTACAGCTCCAACATGGTAATCAACTTCGCCGACGACGACACAACAGTGATTGGCCTGATCACCGATAGCGACAAGACGGCATATAGAAGTGAGGTTGACCATCTCGCTCAGTACAGCCAGCTGAGCCAGGCCAATAACTTTGCTCTCAATGCTGACAAGACCAAGGAGCTGGTGGAGGACTTCAGGAAAAAGAGGCAGGCACAAGACCCCATCACCATCAACGGGTCTGCTCTGGAGAGGGTCAACAGCATCAAGTTCCTGGGGGTTCACATCACCAACCACCTCACCTGGGATGTACACACCAACCAAGTGGTGAAAAAAGCACTGCGTCGTCCCTTTCATCTCAGAAAAAGTTAGGCTTAGGGCCTAAGATACTGGGGGCCGTCTTCAGAGGCACAACCGAGAGCATCCTGACAGGTTGTATCATTGCCTGGTATGGGAACTACACTGGCAAAAAAACGCAAAGCGCTGCAAAGGGTAGTGCGGACAGCCGAGAAGATCAGTGGTTGTATGCTTCCCCCCCATCCAGGACACCTACAGCGACCAGTGTGTCAGAAAGGCCCTCAGGATTATCAAAGACCCCAGCTACCCAAATCAGAGACTGTTCGAACTACTGCCGTCAGGGAAACTGTCCAGTAGCCTTGGAGCTAAAACCTGGGGGATGTTGAACAGATGTTTCCCTCAAGCAATCAGACTCCTGGGGAAATGCACTGGTAGAAGGCAAAATACTGTCTCCACCAAACCATCCCCATTGCATAAATAATATATATTTTGACTACTTGCACAGTACTTTTACTTGAACGTCCTGTACTGTATGATATCTGAACTATATTATTATTATTATTATTATTATTATTATTATTATTATTATTATTATTATTATTATTATATTGCATTTCATCTCATTGTAACCTGCACAGCATTTTTGAACAACGGTTCTACTGCAGAACGACTGGTCCCGCTGTAGTACAACTACCATTACCTTATCACCTATCATTACCTCATCCTACTTGATTTCTATTAACACCTTACTTATTTTACTTTATTTTATTATTGTTGATTTTGTATTCTGCTGCTATTGCTATCATTGCTGCTATTGCTGATTGTTGATTTAGTTGATTTTATTCTATTATTGATTTTGTATTCTGCTGCAATGTCAATGTCGAAGAACCTGTCTGTGTACCCATACATACATTGATGTAATAAAAGCAATTCTGATTCTGATTCTGATGGTCAGCAACAATACTCAAATAGGATGTGGCATTCAAGTGATGATTGATTGGTATTATAACAGGCCCATTGAGTGCCAAGAAAACATTCCCCACACCATTACACCACTTCCACCAGCTTGGACTGTACAGGTGTTCCTAATAAAGTGTTTGGTGAGTGTATATGTGTGTGCGGATAACCTCATGCCTGCAGGATGACCTTTGTTTGTCTGTTTATGTGTGTGTGTGTGTGTGTGTGTGTGTGTGTGTGTGTGTGTGTGTGTGTGTGTGTGTGTGTATGTGTGTGTGTGTGTGTGTGTGTGTGTGTGTGTGTGTGTGTGTGCGTGCGTGCGTGCGCGTGTCTGTGTGCGTGCGCGTGAGTGTGCGTGCACGTGTGTTTATGTGCGTGTGTGTGTTTGTGTGTATCTCTGTTGAATGAAAGCATGTGCCAGTGACATGTCATGCTTTATTCACAGACATCCCCACTGAGTGATGCTGTACAGGTGAACAGCATGCTGGGAAAGGAACCTCTGACACTGAATCTACAATATCCTTTCTTTCTAGTGCCATTTCTCCCTAACCTTTGACTTCACTCCTATCCCACATGCATCTATGATCTTAGCCTCCAGCTCCAACACCAGGGGCCCCATTTCAAAAAATGTACTTGAACGTCATCTTTAACTTGCACGTAAGCACATTTTTCTAAATGGATGTAAGCATTATTTATAAAACGGGCTGCGCTTGTTTAAAATAAAATTGTGTACGTCTGTCATACGTACTTACCTACCGTCTTACCTACCGTCTATAAATAACAAATATACTTGAAATTGAACGCAGGTGAATGAGCTTTGTATTCAGGAGGAGATCGACTGTCTTTTATCAGAAGTAGCAACACCTGGGGAATCACAATAAATCTCTCCTTTATCACCCCTCAATTTAGAATGATTACACCATACAATAGCCTAATGGCATATAAAGGAAGACTGAAATACAATCATAAACATCCGTTCCTTTTAAATCTTGAATTAAACAAATTTTCTCGGCTGATCGACTTCAACATCGTACATTTTATTACAAGCCACTTTCACTTCGCATGAATTACAGTAGGCATTAACGTGTTCGAGTGCGGCTCACATGCCTGTAATAACTCCCCATAAACAGTAGGTAATGTGCGTACGTCAAGTCAAGACCTGACGTAGAGCTACGATCGTTTCCACGGTCAAATTGACTCACATTAACATTTTATAAATCACTACTTTGACATGCTTTTCTACGTACGTCACAGGTAAGATCAAATTTGATCCATAGTACTTTCTATAAATGAGGCCCCAGAACTACCATCATATGTTATGTTATGCCTATTTAGAGAGCACAGTAAACACACACACACACACACACACACACACACACACACACACACACACACGGTGACCTCACCTGGGACAAGCATACCAAACAGGTGGTGAAAAAGGCACAGCAGCACCTCTTTCACCTCAGGCAGCAGAAGAAGTTTGGCATGAGGTCCAAGATCCCGCAGGCCTTCTACAGAGGCACAACCCAGAGCATTGTCACTGGGTGCATCACTGCCTGGCACGACAACTGCACTGCCCTCAACCGCAATGCGCTACAGAGGGTGGTGCGGACAGCCGAGCGCATCAGTGGATGTGAGCTTCCCTCCATCCAGGATATATACAACAAACGGTGTGTCAGCAAAGCCCGGAGGATTACTAAAGATCCCAGGGACCCCAAACACACACACACACACACACACTCACACATACATATAGTGCAGGTAACACACACACACATATACACACACACACACACACAGCTGGGTCGTCACCTCGAGGGGGGGGGGGGGGGGCCCTGAATGGATAAACTCCCAGCATCTTAATTAACCACAGTGGGTCAACAACGTGTTCCAGGGAGTCACAGCACACCAATACAGGGAGTCACTGTACCATCAGTCTCAGTTACCCATACAGGCCTGGTGTGACAGCATGCTGTTTCAGTCTAATTTAGAGTCTTCTAAATTAAGGACAGGGGAATTATGCGTAGGAATAATTATTAGGCTTCCTCGCGATAGGAAGAAAAGAGCCTGTTTATAATGAGAACATAAACATGGCGCCAGCACAGCAGCACATCACTTTTAATTGCCTATAGGAATCGCCCTTGCATCTATCCCCTACTGGGAAACTCTCACAGGTACATTGTACATATATTATACATTTATATATTTATGGAAACTGCAGCACCTCCCCCCCTCCCCCCCCCCCCTCCCCACACACACACACACACACACACACACACACACACACACACACACACACACACACATACACTATTTGTGGAAGTAACAGTTAATTGGCACCTTTCACACTAGTGCCGTTAAACACACCCAGTGTGCAGTGCTATTACCTTTTGAAGCAACTAAATTGCCAAGCCAAAGTAGGGTAAAAAAATATAATGAATCATCCGAACAATTGACAAAGTATGATTTATGCAACTTTCAGTCCGTAATCAGTCTGGCCTCGCCTTGATGCCATCCGGGGGGGGGGTTAAATTGTGCTGACCTCTGTCTCTTTAGGAAGTACTGGGAACGGTTTGGCAGCGTAGAATAATCTAAACATCATTAATCATCTCTGCCACACCAATCCCAATCCTCCCCCCCCCAACCACACACACACACACCACCAACCCCTCACAGGAATAGTTTCCCCTTCCGGCCTCGCTCAGACAACAACAATTTCTTCAGGCACTTAACAAACGCCAAGCTCAGTCCCCATTGATTGGGGGTTTTCAAAAGTGTGAAATGTACAATTATTGTTGTGGGTAGAGTCCATAAAGCAATCCCACAGATCAAACCAGCTGAACATGGCTGTCACTTCACAAAAGCATTTAACAATAAAAAATACTTTTAACCACTTATCCTTCTAATCCAAAGAGTCATGTAAGACCATACAGCATATAGAATGTCTATCAAAAAGTAATTAAGTAAGTAAAGCTTTATTTATATAGTGCCTTTCGTACATGAAATGCAACTCAAAGCACAACAAACAAAAACAATTAATCATTGACATACAGCATTATACCATCGGAAAATGTGTGTGACAAATAGGCTAATTGGCACGAAAAGGCATGAGACTGAAATAGTCTTTGCAGTTTAAAAAAACACATAATAAACGAATAACGAATGACTAATTGTGAGTCATTCAGTTGACAGATGTCCCCTTTGCCTTGCGATTGTTCTAACCTGGCTCTCTTTCTTTGCTTCCACGTGCTCAGAGCCTACGTATTCCCCTCCAGCCTACACTCTCTGGGCTGTGTAATCACACATATAATTAGGCTATGTGTAGGCAGATTAGGCATGTTATAGCTCCCATGTGGTAGTGGTTATGAAAACATATATCCTGTCTGCTCTAAAAAGCAGAGCATGGTGGAGATCAGGCTACTGCTGTATCACCTCCTCCAACATCCGCCTACAGGCATGTTAAATATCACACATAATATAGGGATATGTTATACTGTATGTGACATATTATACTGTATGTGAAATATGATACCCGTTATTGTTATTTGTGTGTTATTGTCTGTATGGCGCATACCTTAAAAACATCTGCTCTCCATTAATACACATTAGAAATATGATGAACGTGGCCTAGGGTGGTCCAGTGGTCTAGCACCA
Source organism: Nansenia antarctica (assembly GCF_963989245.1). NCBI lineage: Eukaryota > Metazoa > Chordata > Actinopteri > Argentiniformes > Microstomatidae > Nansenia > Nansenia antarctica. Next base: position 9,465,777 of record NC_137690.1, read on the forward strand.
CGGTCTACAGTGCACACATATGCCCATGTCAGCATGGGTTTGATGTCGGCCCATGCCCTGCTGACATGCCCTCTCCCCCTTCTTCTCCTTACTTTCCTGTCTGTCTTCACTGTATCTGTCCAATAAAATGTACAAATATGAGTGGGACTGCCCCACTCAGAAAAAATAACCTTAAAAAAAAAAAAAAATATGATGAACATTATGTACCGTAAGAGACTCTCAGTTTCAGACAGAAAGTTTTGTTTCCTGCCTGGAAACATAATTGCATTTCCCCTCTCAGTGACTTTCCTGAAATAACCATGTACTGTAAACACTTCGCAATTACTCTTTAACTGCCACAACAGTTTCATTATCATATGTCATAAAAACTGCCTGTGAAAGATAATTAGGCTTTGTAAACAAGCACTGAGCATGGTTTCATACCACCATTACTTTCATGTGCCATACCGCAATTCATTTTCAAAGGAAAAGGCTACTGTATATTCATTCCAGTGTCTTAGTTGTTTTTGAAGAAGCACAAAGATATCAGCTTGTGAGAGAGAGAGAGAGAGAGAGAGAGAGAGAGAGAGAGAGAGAGAGAGAGAGAGAGAGAGAGAGAGAGAGAGAGACACTGCTCTGGAGAGAGACGGACGGACGGACAGACAGGTAGATAGATAGATACATAGATAGATAGACATTTCCACCAAACCACTTAATAACCCAGTAACACATGGTCATTCTCAGTGGGTGTGACTGACACTGACCCACCAGGCTGACAGTCATTACGTTCTCATGTGGTTTGTCAGTCAGATATTCTCATTATCGATCGTCGCCGGCCTCTGACAGGAGCTGCTGGGGGCGGTGTTGTCAATCAGACACATGAGTTACTCAGTGGTCTTCATGGCCCTGGATGACAGCAGCCCTCTGCCTGTCCTGGCTCTCATTAGAGGAGGGGAGAGGTGTCACTGAGGAGCCTATCCCATCTGGAGAAGCCACAGTAGAACTAACGACTAACTATGAAAGGGAGATAGGGTGGGGGGAGGCTTATTCATGGTCGATTGATTGATTCATTGGCTGACTGGTTCATACATTTATTAATGTTTGGTCATTTGGTGGGTTTGAAATAGTCATCAGGATGTGCATTTTACATTTACATTTGAGTCATTTAGCAGACACCTTTATCCAAAGTGACTTACAACACGTACATTCATCTAAAGTAAGTGAATCAACTATACATCAGATCCATCATTCGTGAAGCCTTCCGTAATAACAAGACCAATGCGGTATGTGCAGCTTTGGCCCGTTTGACTGATAGGGAGAAGATCATTGACATCATACTTTAGTGGAGAAGTTATCTTTCATTAAACAAGCCACTGAAATGTCTGTAACAAATGAACGTAACAATAAATTATATTTTAAACATGAATTGACTTTGAATTCCATTTCCTGTTCTGTCAACAGTCTGGTAGAGCCTTTTCTAGCCTAGGGAGATAGATAGATAGATGGAGTGTGTCACCTGCGGCTGTCTGAGCTACGACTCTCAGGATATTGAATAAGACTGTGTGAACAGAAAATTGGTGTGACCATTTGTACAAGTGTCATATTCTGCTATGCCACAGGAGTCCTCTAAAGGGTTTTGTAATAAAGCCGGAATGTCCAGTGACTTTGGGGTAGAGTATATTCTTTTAGCCTGTCAACTCGAAGTGCATATATTGCTTTATATTGCTTGCTTTACGTACAGACCCATCTCCCAGGTTACAACGCTGTCGTGTACATTACCATAGTAACTCCAATACTATGACAGGGTTGAATCCTTGACACACGCAATGCATGGATAAATGGGCCAAGAGAGGAGACTCTGACTCACATCTGCATCAGTCTGCTCTGACTCATTACTGAGTTAACCTGCCCCCCCCCCCCCCACACACACACACACACACACACACACACACACACACACACACACACATACACACACACACACACACACACACACACACACACACAATCAGTGTCCTGTCCCAGAGGTTGAGGTTAATCCTCCTCCCAGGCCAACTCACTCCTCTTTGCCTTGGTCAATGTCACGCAGTAATGGCATGACTCATTTGTGGGTTTTTTGGTGTTAGTATTGATGAGATTAGTGGTGCGGGAGACCGCCTGTGGTGAGCTCAGACAGACAGTCTCTCTGTAACACACGTCAAGGTCGACTGGGAGAGCACCAGCAGGGGCAGGGATCTACCGCAGTGCATCAAGAAAACTGTGCTTCTACTGTATGTAGTCTTTCTATTATCTTTCTATTATTGCTGTCTTTGTTAGCCACTGTTGGTGTCAATTCGGAAGGCAAAAAGAAACTCAAAACCTATGAGAGAAGTGGTGGTGTTTGAAAAGAGAAATTGGAAATGCAGATAAATTTCACACAATTCACACAAGGAGGGACAGATACTTCTTTGGCAATTGCATCAAAGGGTATGATGGTAGGATAGCAGTTTCCGCTCCAGCATGCCAAGAGGTGTGTGTGTGTGTGTGTGCGTGTGTGTGTGTGTGTGTGTGTGTGTGTGTGTGTGTGTGCGTGTGCGTGTGTGTGTGTGCGTGTGCGTGTGTGTGTATGGGTGTGTGCATGTGTGTGCACATGTGTGTGTGTGTGCACGTTTGTACAGTATGTGTCTGTCCGTATTCATGTTTGTATTGCAAGCTCTGTTTATTGCAGCATGTTGGTACTGGTGTTGCTGCAGCTGAAGTGTATCAGCTGTGTATCAGCAGTTGCAGCACATGGCTCTGAGCTGTAAGGAGTCTAAGCGTTGGGTAACTGGAGTGTTTGTTGGGGGTGGGAGCAGGCAGGCAGGGCAGGCAGGGCTAGTGATGATCTCCACTCTGAGTGATAATGAGAGGTACATAATCCTAGCCTGGAAGCAGACACACACTCTTCGTGACTTATCTCCTGACCCATTCCGGTAGGAAATCTCAGCTGCACCTCAAGCCAAGCTCCGCCGCACTGTTATGATTTCCTCACACACTTTACTGCTTATCTGAGAGGCAATCAGATTGATAGTAAAGCACCGGAACAGTCTCTGCTGCTTGGTGGGTGGAGGATGAGGCTGTCTCTCGATCACTAATGGAAACCCTGGGGAGGAGCCCCCCCCCCCCCCCAGAAAAGTGTGTAAGAAAAGGGGGATGAAAGATGAGGTTGTGTGTGTGTGTGTGTGTGTGTGTGTGTGTGTGTGTGTGTGTGTGTGCATAAGACGCACTGTCGTTTTATTTCCTCTGATAAAAGGGATAGAAAAGCATGCTCCCGCGTGTCATAAGACTGTCCCTTTGAATGAGAGTTAAATCCATCAGCTCAGAGAGAGAGGGAGAGAGAGAAAGAGAGGAAGAAAGGCACGAGGCAATGGGTCCCCCCAACTACTCCCTCTGTCTCTGTCCTCTTTCTGATTATCTCTCCCTCGCTGAGCCAAATCAATCTGCCACCAGAAGATAATTTCATCACAGAGGACCGGAGATAAACATGCGTGTTTCTTTGTCAACACGCCAACAGTAAATATGTTCATCTGACGGTTTCGTCACTTTCGTAACACTGCAGCATCCTATCTTAATCTGTGTTTATGAATAAAATTGATGATGATGATGATGATGATGATGATGATGATGATGATGATGATAATCCTCCTAACCATGATTACACTTCTGCAGATGTGTCAGGACGGGAAATAAAGTGCTATCTCACAGCAATGCTATAATGTGTGGAGCTTCCAAGAGGCTTCACGGAAGGCTGGTCTCACCAGGCTAAGCGTGAGGGGGAGTACTAATAGAGAGTGTGTTGCTGGTGTGTGTTTATGTTCGTGTTTATGTTCCTCCACTAATTTATGCAAGACAAGCATAATGCAGATATAGATCTGTGCCTGTGGTGTACGTACGTTGTGCCTGATAATAAGGGCCCCGTGTTTTCAACGATACAGTACATGTGCGGTAGTGTATCAAAGGCGGGTCGGACACTTCAGGAACAGCAGACGGTGAACATCTGATACTGCCCAAGCTAAAATAGGTCACTATAAACATGCATTTTCATACACGGCTTGTAAAAAAAAAAAAAAAGGCTTGTTGTGGAGGACAGGGTGTGTGAGGAGGGATCGTGATCTTTCCAAGTTAAATGGAGGTTGATCCTAGGAAAGGGAAGATCCCTACTGCCCTCTGGTGTACACTACTCCTGCCTGATAGGATTCCAGGGTGAAGCTCACCTCTATATTTGCTCAGGGCAGTGTGTGGGCTTACCAGGATGAATCATGATTTCAGCTCCAGCGTGGGTGTCTGGAACGCACACAGAACGAGAGGACATCCTTTTATTTTCTCTGGGATCACATGCAACATCGCTCGAGCCCACACAAGACAGAGGAGAAATCAATGAAGATGCTTTGGACTTGGCTCCTCGTACACAGTGCTGCTATATCCTGCATCTCTCATTGAGGAGGAATAAGGGGACACTGCGGATCTGTAAACTGACTCATCGACCGGAAATAAAGCACAAGAAATTATTAATATCCTGTTTGGAGCATTTGAATGATGACGTTGTGCTGATAACATTATGACCACTGACAGGTGAAGTGAATCACATTGATTATCTTGTTACAATAGCAAGGCGTAGGATATATTAGGCAGCAAGTGAACAGTCGGTTCTTGAAGTTGATGCATGTTGGATGCAAGAGAAATGGCCTGGAGTAAAAACTTGAGTGACTTTGACAAGGGTCAAATTGTTATGGCCAGATGACTGGGTCAGAGCATCTCTGAAACGGCAAGGCTTGTGGGGTGCTCCCGGTCAGCAGTGGTGAGCACCTACCGACAGTGGTCCAAGGAGGGACAACCCACAAACGGGTGACAGGGTGTTGGCGCCCAAGGCTCATCGATGGGCAACGAAGGCTATCCCAACAGCATATTAGGCAGGTGGTCATAATGTTTTGCCTCATCAGTGTATACAGGCCTATAGGGGACATCAACATTGTCTTTCCCAGGGGCTGAATGAAAACCGGTCTAATGGGTTTCTGGTGTCTTTCATCTCTGTCTCTCTGCACGTCACGGCTAGGCATTATCCATCCTCCTGCTCTTGATTATCAACGAGATCTCCAATCTGAGGAACCATGTGGTGTTCGGTTGGCAACACACTGTCTTCCATAGGTAAACATACTGTTCAGTTCTTCCTCCACCATCAGGTATGCATTGAATCCTTCCACCTTCTGAGGTTTTTCTATTTGAGAACAGGTGGCTGTGAGATAAAAGTCTCATTTTTCAGCACCACACTCCTTCAGCTGTGGGAGTTCAAACGAATGATGAAAACCTAGAGTCCCCTGATGAGTGCCTCTAAAACTGAATTGTATTTTAAGAAACTGAATAGAATTTTGAGAAACTGAATTTAAAAACTGAATTGAAATAATGTGAAATACAATTCAGATCAGTCAAACACATTTCAATGTGTGCTCATATTCAATTCAATCTGTGAAATACAATTCAATTTCTGCACTAAAATAGCTCCATACCAAACCCTCATGTACGCATGCGGGTTGTTTCAAGTATTACGCAAGTAAGCACATGTAAGCACAGGTATTGGATATGGGTCATTTTAAAAAGTAGATGTAAGCAGGGTAAAATAAAACGGATATAGGCAAAAAATCAGAACTGGGCATTACGATCTGCAGTGTAAATGCAGCCTAATACATGTGAGCTATTCATTGGCAAGAACAAAAGGTGGAGAGGAAAGGGGAAATTGAAAGGAATTCAGAAAACATTCATTCTTCTCTTTTGCAGTGACTTTGAGGGAGCTCAGCTCCACTCATCTCTAAATGAAACCAAATAAAAAAGCAGTCAGTCAAGGACCAGGTCTAAAAGAAAAGGCAATTACTTAACTCCTGTCTTGAGGGCACACAGGCAGACAGACACAGACACACAGACACACACACACACACACACACACACACACACACACACACACACACACACACATATATATATATCACTAGGATGTCCAAGCTGCTGATATCAGCCACCTTCTGCCACATGCGTCTACGCAGGAGATCCCAATGGTGATCAAGATGATTCATCCTTCATAGTAAAGTCCCATGGATGCTGCTCCGCTCTTTGCTCTCTCTCTCTCTGTCTCTCTCTCAGTGCCCTTTGAACATTTCCTCTAATGTGTCTCTCTCTGCGGACCAATGAGATTAGTTACCGCCTGTCCCATCTGTTGCGTTTACATCTCATTTGTTTACTCATTGGCTCACAACAGAGCGTCCGGGCCAGAGTAGTTATCTTGTAATGGGGTTGGTCCTGGCTGGGGGCTCTGTGGAGTCTTCAGCTCAATGATGCATTAGATTACCTACAGAGTGGTGATGTGATGAAAATACACAGATTATCCCAACGCTGATGGCAGATCATGAGGACAACATGGTATTATATGATGCACCTTAATTATACAGTATGCGGCTAGGAATAAAGAACTGATTATGGAGGTGGAGTATATAGACCAAGGGAGGTACAAGGGCTCATTGTAATGCATGGGATGGATTGAGGGATGGTATGAACACCTGATACTTCCACCAGCCTCCCTTTGGTTGGATGATGAGTTACCTTATGTAATATTATACAACAGTTAGTTCCGACCAAGTAATTTGATTGGACAAGAGGCATTCCATGAGTTACGATATACAGTATAACAGCACTGGGACTTTTAACTATGTATTACTCCCCCGCACAGATGTTCTACTAAATGACCGTTAATTAGACTACATGTTTGTGTTCAGGTTACTAGGCAACAGTCCATTTGAAGTTCAGTTGCGGAACTATTTTTTGTTTATTTTTATGATTAAATAAACAAACAAGTCATAATCTGTTGTCGCTTATACTGTTAACTCGGCCTGCGGCCTCGTACCTACGACCGAATCACAGCCGTGCTGATATTCAGTATAACACACTCCCTCTCGTGTGATATTGCTTAATTATATGTTTACAGGTATGACATCACCATAGGAAATCCTTATTGTATGAATTTGACAATAGAAGTGTTTTTTTTCCAGTAAGTCCACTGTGTAGGGATTGGTGTCTTTGGTGTGTGTTACTCCTGATACAGATCCTCTTAGTATAGGCCTACTAGCACAGACAGATGATATAGCTGTGAGGGTGACAGAGGGTGAAACAGCTAATCTTTTTTGCCAACGAGTAAAGATAACAAATGCATTTTGCCATCTTTGTATAGTCTTAACTCAAGTCACAAATGAACGTTCTCTCTGAGTGCTCACTGCTTGCAAAATGACAAAACAGAAATTCTCATCAGTCTCGCTCTGTAGCCTACAATATGTGTGCACAGAGCCGGGCCAGCCTGCAAGCGACCCAAGTGACTGCTTAGGGCCACACGGTTGCCAAAGCACCCCCACCCCCTGATATTTCCTAGAAATATAGTTTTGTTTACTTCAATAATTACAGGATTCCAATACAGCACCAAAATTGTCAAACACATGGTTGTATAGCGGTGGCTTTTCTTTTTTTTTTGTGCTAAAACACTATGTACGTAAATCAATATCGGGGGCAAAGAGATAATTTTTGCATAATTGTTAAACTGAGATTCCGCTCTTTTCAGCAACAAGCCTAAATTGCTGTCAATATTGGGGGGCAAAGACTAGAGGTGGAGCAGTGGTTTTAAAAGTGTGGGGGGGTGGGTGCATCTCAACCCCCCGCCTTCGGCCCCCATTCCAGTCTCCACAACATGCCAAATAAAAATGAATGCCATGCATTGCTAAAACGAAATTCACAACCATATACAAATATTGAGTTCAAAATGTACATTGTAGCACCACGCCCTTCACCCCAAGATACTATATGTGACACGACCTAGTCTTTTGGTCCACATATCGGCAACCAATCAAAATGTTCAGACTTTTCTTTTGAAACACAGAACTACGAGAAAAGTCTGATGTCACATATTCACCAGCATTCACATACCATAGTTTTAAGTAATGACGTAAGAATTGTTAGTGTCTGTTAAACACAAGATAAAACACAACATAAAGAATAAGACTAGACTTAATAATAATAATAATAATAATAATAAAATAATTATAATATAATAATAACTAGACTTTAATTATCTTAATTCTGATTTCATCCAGTGTCTGTGGGTGGAATTTGCAAGAACATAGCAGCTTTCACAATACAAATATACATGACACACTCATTCTTCTTACAAAATATATTATTGTAACGTTGCTTAATCTAATTTCCTCACTCCCAAATCACAATACACAAATCTCCTATTGTTGGAGCCATATTGAGAGAAAACCTGTGAGAGATATTTTGAGTTAGATTATGAGATTCTTGTGTTTATTTAGGTCTGTTAAAGTCATGACATATTTTGTCACAATGTCTTTTGTCTACTTAACCGACCCCTGTGATGTCTCCAGTATATCATTAGGGACCGAACAGGGACCTTATTGGCACGTTCTCACAATAGTATTGGAATGTTCTTGGGACATGCTCAGTACATTTTAGGGACGGACAGTACATGGTCGTGGGTCAATTCTGAGGACCTTTTAAGGACTTCCTTGAAACTTTTGAGGGGAAAAAACTAAACCAAAACTAAAACTAAACCAAACTATCCTTAACATTTCTTAGGGACCAAACTATCCTTACCGACCTTGATAGATAGGATTTTAAGACATAACGAATTGCTTTATTGATAAGTAAAGCATAAATATCACATAAATAAATGAAAATGTATAAATGTTTATGAAAAACTTCATTCAATAAATGTTCAAGAGGGGAAAAAAAGGAAGCTACATTGCATGTTCTATATTTGTGGATTATGTTGGGTGCGGGCCTCAGATTTTCACTTCATCACTTCACTTCAATTCGTCATATAGTTGGCCGGTTGTGACGGGTTATTACTAGCAATTGCGGGTGGCAGCGGGTGAACAAACAGCTGTAGCATCACTACGGTCGTGTGCATAACAGCCCAGGCGTTGGCTGTCAGAGACTGTGTTACTGCTGCTGACGGAGAGAGGACATCAAATGCAGATTGCTGTCTGATTTCTATTAAATCCCAACCACAAGCATTTAAGCCAAGCAAAACAAACACTCCCGAGGCCTGATACCACAGGGGGGTGTACCGTGGTTACGTACTGTATGCTCTTCCAGAACAAACGTCAACATTCACATCACATTACAATTTACTGTATAGTTAATCGCCACCAACTGATTCAGGGTAAATATCCTTCCCCAGCAGCTCTCTGGGGCGGCCCTGTCGCAGTCTTTATTTCACCCAAATTGGGGAAAGCCCTGATTTGACAGTGATGCTGTAACAGTAGGCCTATTACTGTAATACACTTTGAAGACATAAACCTAGATGTCATTTATGCTAAGTGCCGGCAAAAATGTCTTTACTTAGAATCAGAAGTAGTAACCTTGGCTAATCGTTTGTGTCACATGGTGAGACAGCAAGGGAACTCTATGAATAAAACAAAACCCAACCTTCAAAAATACATTTTATTCCTATGAATAAAGCAAAGTTCAAAAATATGTTTTTTTATTCCTAATGCAACACAGTAAAATTGCAGAACACAGTATCATGGGTGACTGTCACAGATGTGCAGGGTGATAAGCATTGTGAAACCTAATTAGTTACTGACTTAACATTGAATCGTTATTACTGACTGAAACATTAATTGTCTGTTAGTAATGAGGCAGGCTAAGGCTCACAATTATCACAGAAAACCACCACAGTATTGCTAATCAAAAGAGAATGTCTTTTTAATTTCTCCATTGAAGCAACTTAAACACTCAAACACTCAATTGTCTTGTTAGTTCAAGCCTCAGTGCATTTTCTACATGTTCCTTTATAGCCATTTATGATCAATCAGCACGTGATGAGACAGGATTTGCATTCACATTTACATAGAACTCTCCGATTGATTAAAATACTAACACTAAAATACAGTGAATTTAATTCTGTCTGAAAGCAGCTTTGCCAGTATAACATCCAATACAATACAGAGAGGCACCTGGTGTGTGGACAAGTAAGTATACTTATGATGTATACAGCAATATCATTCTCAAAACTACACTAAGATACTGTACTACCTGTGAAAACATACTGCTCAAAATATACATAAGCACTCCTTGGGGTGTTTGTATCCTTGAATCAAGACCATTACAGACAGAAAGGGGGATATTGATGGATATTTACTGCTATTTAAATCAAGCCTGCTATTGTTATTATTGTTGTCCCTCTGAAAGATAAATAGACCAATGAAATGGGCGGCTGACTCGGGCTGCCTGACATTTTAGGGAGCCCTTATGGAGTAGTAAAGATGCCCATATGATGAACGCAGGGCTCTATGGATGCTGAGAGGACACAAAGAGGAATGCTTAGAGAAGGAGAGAATAAGAGAAGGAGAGAGAGAGAGAGAGAGAGAGAGAGAGAGAGAGAGAAAAGGAGAGGGCGAGAGAGAGATGAAGAGAGAGGGTAAGTGGGATGAAGACAGAAGTAGGGAAAGAAGGACGAAGGAAAGAGTAATGAGAGTTGAAGGGATGAAGCAAAACAGAGAGAGAAAAAAAAAACTGTTAGTCAGCACAAGACAAAGAAGGAGAGGAGAGAGGCGGAATAGAGATGGAGGAGGAAGAGGGAGCTATAGAGTGACATAGTGTGAGCAACAGATAAACAGAAGAAAAAAAAAGAGTAGAGAGAAATGTACTTTTACAACTTCTTGTTGTCCACTCAAAAGGCGGCAGGCTTGTAGAAGACTTCCCCAGAGACCAGCCTGCGTTTCAGCTCCTTCCAAAGCAGCTCTCTCTCTCTCGTCGAGCCCTTCATGAAGCCTCTGTTCTCCTGGGCACGGCGCGACAGGTAAGGGATGACCTCGTCCACGGGTCCGTAGGGAACATACTTATACACGGGGAACCCTGCCTGGCCTGGAGGGAGGGAGGGAGGGAGGAACAGAGGGGTAGAAGGTAGAGGTGAGGCAGGTTTTTTTGTTGTTATTTTTTCTCGGAGTGGGGCAGTCCCACTCATATTTTTCATTTTTATTGACAGATACAGTAGAGATTTAGACAGGAAGGATGGGTGAGAGAGAGAGGAGGGATGACATGCAGGATATGTCCCCGGCCGGAATCGAACCAGCGAACCTGCGGTTACATGGTCAACGCTTAACCCGCTACGCCACCTAAGCGCCCCTGAGGCAGGTTTTTTAAGTGCAACCAAATGACTGGGCCTAGTGATTTCACTAGTTAGCACAAGGCAATCCACTGAGATACTAATGATTTCAGAGTCTATAATTGAGTCTATAATTGACTGTAGTGTGTTAGACTGATGAACTAGAGCACGTAAGGTGAGCCAAGAACAGTTTTGAGCGGTTTGCCAATAGGGAGGGTCATGTTCCAAGTCCCACTGAGTAGCAGCCGACTGCCACATGTACAACACACGCCACGGGGTCAGGGGGTGCGTGTTGTGTTGCTGCAAGGTGAACACAAACATCTGATGGCTTTTGAGATACTGCCAATACTAATCTAATGGAAACCAGACAGGGTCATCCAACCAAGAGACTTCTATTGACAGAGGTCAATGGTTTGAACTCACACTGTCTGTGTCTATGTCAGTCACTGTCTCTCTGTATGTGTGTGTGTGTGTGTGTGTGTGTGTGTGTGTGTGTGTGTGTGTGTGTGTGTGTGTGTGCGTGCGTGCGTGCGTGCGTGCGTGCGTGCGTGCGTGCGTGCGTGCGTGCGTGCGTGCCTGCGTGCCTGCGTGCGTGCGTGCGTGCGTGCGTGCGTGCGCATGTGTGCATCCGTGTGGGTGTCTCACTCACCCAATGGGAAGCTGATCTGGTCACACATGCCTAGCAGCTGGCCAAAGTAGATATGGTTCTCTGTGGGAATTAGATCCAGCTCCATCATCCTATAAGTTACATGAACGAGATGGGAAAGACATAGTTACCGTAGTATCACACTTATCTTTGTACTGTATATGCGACAGCAACTGGTGAAACCGGGAACAAGTCGGCAACCAATCAAAATGTAAAATATTCGGAATGAAAGTCTTAACGGTCCGTCGGTCGTTCCCGGGTTTCACCAGCTGCTGTCATAGTGATGTAGACAGCCCATGAAACTAGCCATTTCCTTTTGGACCCCTTTTGCTAGTCATATGGAAACATCCGATATGACGATTGTAGTTGTAGTTGTTGGAGTGAGTTACCCCCGTCCAATGTACAGTGCTGGGGGACTCCCAGAAAGGTGTTGTATCATAGCAGGCTGTATCATGGGGGCTGGCAGCTGTCAGAGCGATGTCACCCACAGTGTCTGAGGAGGCGATAATTGAGCCTTACCTCCTAAGGGTGTGCTTCACCGTGTCCTCGTTGTGTGAAGCTACCATGACATTGGCATTTCTGTTGAGCCCGATCTCTTCCATCACGTAGTCCAGACACCTTCACACAGACATGACAGTGGTGAGGACGGCAGTTGTCGCGGCCCCACCCCAGGATGCAGCTGGGACACAGATGTGCCCTACATGATCCTATACGACGTCAAGGATGTGTCTAATAATAGCTAAGAGAATACTCTTCTAGGGACACACAGTCAAAAAATAGATTGTATTGAGATGTTGATGTATGATTTGGGATACAGGCTACTGTATATTAGTATAATATTGGCTAAATTATGAGTGAATACGTATTTACAATCGTTACTCACTAATCCATTGAAGTAAAACCTATATTCTAGGTAAAGCCAGTATTTGTATAGAGTAGAGTGTAGTGAGTATCAACTGAATCGGCCAGACTCGTCCCCCCACCTGTGGTACATTATATTGGTGGTCTCATAGTCAGGGTTGATGGGGTCCTCGTAGCCAATCTCCTCAGCCCTGGCCCTCTCCTGGTGCATGTAGGCCCCGCGTACTAGCTTGGCACCAAAGAACCAGCCCTCACGCCGTGCCAACTCTACGTCCATGGTCACGTTATCATAGGCCTCCTGGAGGGAGAGGAGAGCGCACAATGTCACTGTTTATATAGTACAGTAGTACTACATTACACTAGTACTACTTTCTCACTGATTGCCTCTCTCTGTCCACGATGAATGAGCACATCATCTGCTGGCAGGAGCTGCCAAATCTAGCCATCTATTTTCTTCTTATCTCTTGCATTGTGACTGCCAACGGCACTTGTTCCTCTCAAAGGTTTTTAATTACTTGTAATGTAAGTTGCTTCAGATAAAATCGTTGCTGCTGAAACGACTTCAATGTTCAAATGTAATACCTTGAGGTAGCACTGGTAGGTGTTGAAGATGACAGGCTTGTCTCTGTTGAAGATCCTCTGCATCGCCACAGTCAGTCTGCTGATGGCCGGCTGGAAGTATGTCTGCTCAGCATCGACCATGAGGCGAACATTGTGCTCTTCCGCATACTTTAACACAGAGACAGAGCCTCGTCACGTACCACATCAGACATAGAAAAAAAAGGGTTCTTCGGTTTTCCCTGTAGGAGATAACTACGGAGCCCCCCTGGGGTCACATGGTGGAGAAAAAAATATTTGATGTGTGAATCCGTTCCCTCGGTTTTGTAATTCGTTCCCTCGGTTTAGTAATCCGTTCCCTCTGTTTAGTAATTCGTTACGGTTAGGGTTATGGTTATGGTTAGGGTTAGGGTTAGGCCCTACGAGCCAGAATGATCGCAAGGATTAGGGTTAGGGTTAGGGTTAGAATCCTTGCGATCGTTCTGGCTCGTAGGGCCTAACCTAACCCTAACCCTAACCCTAACGAATTACTAAACCGAGGGAACTGATTACTAAACAGAGGGAACGGATTACTAAACAGAGGGAACGGATTACTAAACAGAGGGAACGAATTACAAAACCGAGGGAACGGATTCACACATCAAATGTTTTTTTTCTACCATGTGACCCCAGGGGGGCTCCGTAGATAACCCTTAGAGGAAGCCTTTCTGCTGCCATATAGAAACCTCTCTAATGGTTCTAGGTAGATCCATTAATCCATTCTATGAGTGCACAGATGGGCTGTCCATTTCAGCATTAAGAGCCCATCTGCTACTTAGTGTTTACCTTAGCCAAGACATCCATCCTCTGTATCATCCTCTTCATCTGTTTCTCCTCTTGCTCTGTGAACTTGTTGAGCAGTGGCTCCAGCTGCCCCGTCTAGTGAAACACAAGACATCATCACACACAGACACACACACTCACACTCACACTCATACACACAGACACACACACACATACTCACACTCACACTCACACTCAAACTCACACACACACAGAGACTCACACTCACACTCACACACACACACACACACACACACACACACACACACACACACACACACACACACCTGAGGCACACTAAGTCATAGCAAGCACTTCTCCACTTTTATATAACACGTTAGATTATCTACAGTGATGTTTCGCTTATCTCCTAGTTTCATTACCATGCCTGTTTCTTACCTCTAAGTTTGGGACAACTAGCAGATCAGATATATTTGTTCTGTCATCAATCAGGCTGTTCCAGTCCAGCATATCAATGGATCTAGTGGGGAACAGAACCAAGCCTTTAGAGAGGACAATACTTTTATGAAGTCAAGTTTAACACTGTTTAACATATTTACTCTGCATTGTGTTTATGAGGAGTCAGTGTCTTAAAGAAAGTATGGAACACCAGTTGTGATCTGTGGACAAAAAAAAAAAGTCTCACTCCTGAGGGTTCAAGTCCACCCTCTGGTCTGCATCTGGTCACATCTAATGTCTTCCCTGGCAATGCATCTAGTCTTTTTCATTTCATTGTATATATTCTGCAAATATTTTCTAGACATTTCAATATGATTACTGCCAAAATGCAACCAATCATTCTGTTTTGAATGTGTTCTTCACGTTCGTTTTGAACACAGTGTGTTACATTTGAACAAATGTGTTGCAAATACATAGTGTTTTGCAGGTGGTGGAGTTTGAATGAGAGAGTGGAGTTCATGGATTTTGGAGAATGTGGTCACTGAATGCATTCTGTGTGAAAGCAATGTAACATGAGTCTCAGTTTGGTCCACATGGACTTCTTCGCTGACTGTATGAAGAGTTTTGACAATGTGACTTCGGTTTTGAACACTGCGTCTTAGCAATCGGAAAATAAACTGTAAAGAAATACCAGATTCTGATCTACTGTAGTACTCTGAAAGTACTTACCCTGAGGATCCTTGTTTCTCCCCAGTGAACCAGCCATGGAAGTCCCCTTTGGCACCAAGACTGGTTAGAGACTCCTATATGGAATACAATGCATTCTGTCACAATTTACTGACAGTACATACACGCACCATAAGATCAGCCATAATATGCATTATAGAGGCTTTATACCAGAATCCAGTATATAGACAACCTAGTACATACAGTAGGCTACATGGCATCATGCAAACAGAACATGATATCCAAATGGATGGCATTATGCAAACAGAACATGATATCCAAGCCAAATGTTCACCTGGAGTGGTGCCAGCTCCAGCTTCTGCTCCAGTGCTTCCATGGCCTCTTTCCCCTGCAGCGCAGCCAGATAGCTGAAAAACCGCCTCCACTTCACCAGTACTTCTGAGAACTGCAGCTTTAGACGGAGATGGGTATTAATACTTATGAAAGATGTAAGATAAGATAAGACATACTTTTATTGACCCCTGGGGGGGAAATCTTTTTTGCACACGCCCCCACCTGAGACAGCACACACACACAGCACAGTACAGCACAGTACAGCACACTCCTAGGGAGAACAGCGCTCTGGGTCAGCCCCCCGTCAGGTAACTCTGGAGCAGTTTAGGGGTTAAGTGCCTTGCTCAAGGGCACAACGGCAGTGGTGGTATAGGATACCTTAGATATCATGCCAGTAAGGCCTCCAGTCGCCAGCTCACATCCGGCACCTTTCGATTTCTGGCCGGCCTCTCTAATCTCTAGGCTACCTGCTGCCTTAACAGTACTTAAACCATCATCGTCAATCGCCATCCCCATCAGCTAAATTGACAGGCTGGTCCCAAGTTCACCCCATCTACGTACCAGGAACTGAGGTCGTCCCAGTGCAGTCATCTTGATGGCGGAGAAGCCATCCACCGAACTGCCACCTATGGGGTCACACATGCTTAGCTTAAGCCACACTCACATGAATAAATAAAAAAGCAATATGCATTCCTAGTATACATATACATTTATATAGTATATGCCATTTAGCTGACTCATTGCAGTGAGTGCATACATTTCAGTATGTAAATGTATATATAATATCATTTATTATTTATTATATATAATATAATATCATAATATATAATATAATATAATAATATTATTAATAATAATAATAATAATAATAATAATAATATAATATAATATAATATATAATATTATATATAATATTATATTATAATATATATATATATATATATATATATTATTTCAGTGGTCCCAGCAGGAATCAAACCCACAACCTATGTGTTGTTAGCACAATGCTCTAAAAACTGAGCCACAGAGTAATATATATTCCTAGTATTGGGAATGCAATGCATTTGCATGGTGATGTCCAAAGGTTACATAGACAGGGTATATTTTGCTGAATAACAATTTGGAATTCATTGTGACAATGCCAAGAAAATACCATGTGCGTAATGTATTATTCTCTAGAGAATATCACTGAATAAAAACAAAAAATACTCCATGTAGTATTTTTACAGTGAATGAATGGAGCAGATTTTTCTGTAGGCCATCTGTACCAGATGCTTTGATGCACTTCATGAAGGTCTCCATGTGTTGGTCACACTTGGCCTCGTCAGCGTAGAAATACGTGCGGGCGCTAGTCACGCCCCCTCGGCGGTCCCCAAACTGCCGGTGAGCTTTGTACTTTTTCTCTCTGTGGTCCGCGCCTAGGGTTCAGAAAACACATTTGCATCCTCTATTGCATCCGGTTACATCATTTAAGGCTCAAATGAGAACAAAACAAGCCAACTTACCTAAGTTTTCTTTTTCTGCAGCAGACACACACGAGCTGACAATGAAAAGAAAGAAAGGCATTATTACAATCATATTTAAAGATGTTTTTTTTACACTATAGGTATATAGAGCAGGCAGATACACACAAACAACACTCAATGACTTAGTGAAAGCTGGCACATCAAACTCTATTCCATGTCTATACATAGCCCCATTCCATGAGCTGTATTACCACTGTAAATGGACTGCACTTATATAGCACCTTATTCCTTATTCCTTATTACAATGGCCTCTCATTCACCCATTCACACACACACACATTCACACACCAATCGTGGCAAGCTACCATATACAGCTGGATGTGTTCTAAAGCCAGACACAGACACTGTGGAGCTGACCTCACACATGACGATACTAAACAGAAGGCAGAATAGATATCAGTGTGTGTGTGTGTGTGTGTGTGTGTGTGTGTGTGTGTGTGTGTGTGTGTGTGTGTGTGTGTGTGTGTAGGGTTGAATACTGAGATTTCCCGTCCTGTCCCGGCTTCTCTACGGCCTTCTCTGCTCTGCTATCAGCATGATCAATCCTCAATGCTCAGGGCTCTACTGTTGGTTGGCACAAAACAGATGCAAGTCCAAATGCAGGCATGCTGGCAATTTGTGTTGGCTGTAACAGGTGAAAATACCACTGCGCTGGAGCACTGTCACGCCTGCAGTCATGTGGGTGGAGTAGTGTTGAATAGAGGTGTGTTCATGACCCTAAGTAAATCGAGTGCCATCAGGAGCTCTGAATAATCTGGTCTTGAAAATAGCACTAATATTTCAGACACACCCCCTATGCACCACCGCCAGCACCCCCCGACAGCACCCGTGGTTGGGTTACGTAAGACTGCCCACAGTTCAGATATAGCCCTCAGTGTGTGTGTGTGTGTGTGTGTGTGTGTGTGTGTGTGTGTGTGTGTGTGTGTGTGTGTGTGTGTGTGTGTCTGTGTGTGTGTGTGTGTGTGTGTGTGTGTGTGTGTGTGTGTGTGTGTGTGTGTGTGTGTGCTGTTGTAGCCTACCGCATTGACTTACACAAAGTCCTCATAACTTAAAGCGCCGAACTGTTTATCCTGAAACCGTAAATGCAACCTCGAAAAGCGGTAATACTATAATAACAAAGTAAGTTGCGAGGCAAATGCAGAGAGGGCTTCAGCGGAAAGCATTGTTGACAGTATTGTTGGCGTGTACCAACAGGTCACTATATCTGATTCTATGTTTGGAACACAAGCTGGATGGCTTAGCCAAGTTTCCCCGGGGAAACTGCCCTTATTCGCTCGCAACAATAGCGCCAAGTGAGCTGTAAAGCTGGTGCTAAGTTTTTTTGTTGTTCTGTCAAAGGCTTTAAGTGAATGGATAAACAGTAAAGTGTGTAAAGGTTACTGACACAAAAGAAAAGGTTGCTTCTCCCTGTGTGTGTGTGTGTGTGTGTGTGTGTGTGTGTGTGTGTGTGTGTGTGTGTGTGTGTGTGTGTGTGTGTGTCTGTGTCTGTGTCTGTGTCTGTGTCTGTGTCTGTGTCTGTGTGTGTGTGTGTGTGTGTGTGTGTGTGTGTGTGTGTGTGTGTGTGTGTGTGTGCGTGCGTGTGTGTGCGTGCGTGCGTGTGTGTGCGTGCGTGTGTGTGCGAGTGTGCTTTTGAGTGTTTGTATGTGTGTCTGTGTGTGTGTGTGTGTGTGTGTGTCTGTGTCTGTGTGTGTGTGTGCGTGTGTGTGTGTGTGTGTGTGTGTGTGTGTGTGTGTGCATGCCTGCATGCGTGCATGCGCGTGTGGAAGTGGAATTGATGATAGGATGCTTGGGGCTACGAGTACCAGACATCCTCATCCGTGGAAGGTCTAGTATCACTCTCTACTGCTGCGGCTGAGTTGCTGACCACTAGAATTGTCTGGACAGGACGGCGAAGTGCCGGTCAAAACATCGCTGTCTTGCAGTGAACTGGGCCAGCATTGTCCTGCCTTATGAGCTATAGGTCTGCATATACGAACATGGATGAAGCCAGACAGGGGATTTTATAGACATATGTGTGTTAATGGTTTAAGGCAGACATACTACAGACAAACCCGATACCCCCAACAAAGATGAAACCTCAAACTGTGCACTCTGATCACTGAGCTGGCTGTATTGTCCTAATATGGCTGCGGAGGCTGCCGGAGGCACAGGACAGGCTCATTGTAGTAATGCTGCCCCTCAGCACTACGTCTCCTAAAGACACCCGCTTTCCCCTCTACTGTGTCCCTAAACACTTGTATTGTCCCCCTTGTACTGTTTCTCTGTTTCTCCAGTGTAATAAAAACAAAAAAAAAGGTTTTAGAAGAAGGTGATAGGAGAACGTTTTTCCTTCTATCAATGGCCCCGGGCCTGAGCTGAATTACTCTTCCTGCTACGAATGGTGGACTGATGATTCTCATGCTTAGTATTCAAATGTATTGATTGTAAGTCGCTTTGGAATAAGGCGTCTGCTAAATGCCAAAAATGTCAAATGTAAATGTAATGCGAGGGAGGGAATGAGCCTGTCCTCTGATTTCTACCTCCCCCTGCCTCTGCTGGTTCATGGAGGTATTATGTTTCACTTAATAAGGAATCACTGAGAGACTAAATCCCTGTCAATGATGTACAGGTAAGAAGGTCACTGCATACATGTGACTAGCTTGTATTTTATATTACTCTCAGGAATAATACAGCCGGTTTCTGGCGCAGAGCTGAGCTGTTTGCATATGAAACAAGATCTCTGCCAAGCCATTGTTCTGAGTCAACACGAGCTTAATCAACTGACTGTTCTGAAAAAAACTATCGCCTGATGATGTAACTGGCCTTCTTATCTCACCCTCTCTGACCTTTGCTTGAATGTGACTCTCAGATTGAGAGAACTTTAATTTGAATAGGACAACAATTAATTAATTCATTAAATGATGTTGTTCTAATCTATTCTAGTCAAAATTCAGACCAAATGAATTGACCTGTGACAGAGTACATGGTACCCTGACTTCAACCACAGTAAGGCTCTCCTCTGGGACGCGTTGCATAATATTTGTCCTGGCCTGACAGGGATCATAATGTCTCTGACTTGTGTTGCTCATGTGACAAAATTCCTGAAGCGTGAGAGTTCCTCACAGGCCAGACAGCCAGCCAATCAGACAAGGAGGGCCTTGACCAGATAGACCAATGGGGTCTGGATTATGCGTTTACGTCCTGAAGCGGATATCAAATTACAGCCTGTTCCTGGCAGTTCCAACAGAGAGGAAAATCATACTCAAGTTAATTTACTCTGTGAGGATAGTTGACTCTGTGCAAGCTTTGTAAAGAAGCAACTTACTTACTCCATCTCTTTTTTCTCAGCCTCCTCCTGTGTGAGATCCTCTTCTACGCTGTAGTCCAAGATAGACCCCACTCCGAAGGACCTGTTCTTCTGGATCAGAGGCCTGATGGACTTGTAGTCCTCTCCAGCCACAAACTGACCATAGAAAGTCATCTTCATGAACTGTTTAAATGCCTTCTTACCCATCAGCTTCTTACTCAGGTCCATCAGCTGGGGAAATAGAGGGACACTCTTTACTCTTTAGCGGTCATACAGTAAGCCTTTGTTAATGCTGTATAACACAATATAGCACTTCCCAGAAGCCCATTCAAACACACGCTGCAGTGTTTGGTGGACTGAATGTGTATTGGTGGTGCATTTTGTAATGTTACTCTAGATTACGGTAACAAGAATTTCACACATGATTAGGTCAATCCATGGAATGTCAATAACTGCTAACTAGGGCCTGAACCTGAGAGCATGTACTGCACACCGAGTTAAGCTTTAAAAGCAAAACAACAGGATTTGTAGCATAACTGCGTCCCAGAACAGCAGTATATATGCTCTGTGTGTGATATCACAACAAGTAAGTACTGTCGACTGACTGATAGCAAACATAACCTAACGGTGACATTTGACAGGCTATCAGTTTCTGAGGTGATGACCTTAACATGAGAATCACTGGGAGGGGAGCCTGTTCTATAATGAGAGGTAATTAATCCACACTGCAAAACGAACAGTGGTAACATGACAGGAGAGCAGTGAGTGAGCAATGGTGAGGTAGATAGGCTCACTGAAGGACAGATAAGTGTTTATACGTGATTTATACGTTTATACGTGAGTCCAGTTATGAATCGGCATCATTGTAAAGATGAAACCCAGACATAAAGCTGTGCAGAGCACTAACAAATCGTGAGCTTAGAATTATAAGGTTCTATCTCCGTTTAGGGTAGTTCAGAGATATTGAGCGTCATAGTTTTTACATTCCATTATGTTCTGTGAGATGGAACCTTTGTGTTTGATGAATTACTAACTCAAAAATTTCAACATTTAAAAAAATAACACCACACAGGCATTAATAAACACCTAATGGATCAGATTATGTAAAAAAAAACTCAATTTTGACAAAAATGGAGATAGAACCTTATAATTCTAACGTCACGAAATGTTAAATACAGGTGCAGGTTGAAGACACACAGAACATACTACTGTAGCCTACCTCCTTGTTCTTATCAACCAGGATGTCATAGGAGCAAAGTTTAAACACCACCAAACTTCTGAGAAGTTCTAAGGTGTCTTTGCTCTTGTATGCTTCCTGGGTCTGCTCAAAGTCTATAGAGATCTTGTTAGAGGAGGTGGAAGCCCCTCTGCTCTGCCGCGGAGACCCCCACTGTGCAGGGGGGGCGTCATTCTCTGGGTCCACCGACTGCGCCTGGCTGGAGGGGACAGTGGACCGCAGCCTTCGGTTGTTGGAGAGAACATTTAATCTTCTGAAATTAATATCCACCCCTGCCCGTGCAAGGGTCGGCACAGTTTTAACATAAGACATGAGTTTTAGCGGAACGATCGAGGCAGCATCGGCCGGTGGATGTCGCCTCTTGTTGTCACTTACTTACTGTAATAAACTTTACTTGACTGGTTGGTGGAAAATGTGTGACGTATCATGGATCTTGAATGACGCAGTGGGCTAAAAAAAAAAAAAAAGCACTCGTGACGTTAGAATTCTAAGGTTCTATCTCCATTTTTGTCAAAATTTAGTTTTTTACATAATCTGATCCATTAGGTGTTTATTAATGCCTGTGTGGTGTTATTTTTAAAATGTTGACATTTTTGAGTTAGTAATTCATAAAATACAAAGGTTCCATCTCACAGAACATAATGGAATGTAAAAACGTTGACGCTCATCAATATCTCTGAACTGCCCTAAACGGAGATAGAACCTTATAATTCTCACGCACTGTCATTTCAAGAGATCATCTGTCGAGGAGACGTCCAGGTGAGCTCCAGAAGCGTCCAGACACCTGGCCCCTACCGTGTCTGCTTGGGGTTCCGATCCTTGAGATAAGCATGTTGCATCTATAGTTCATATTCTTATTATCTCTTTTTTAGACGTTTTTCTACAACAACTAGGCTACTACTTAGATGCGGTTGAAAAAAACCGCACAGGCAACCAGCAACAGCGTGCGATCATGGTGCGTTCAAACAAACAGACGGGGGAGCTGTTGTCTTGCAAAATATTGCATGCCATGTTTGCCCCCTCAATTATAGGTAATCAATGCATATATACAGTGTGTGTGTGTGTGTGTGTGTGTGTGTGTGTGTGTGTGTGTGTGTGTGTGTGTGTCTCTCTCTCTCTCTCTCTCTCTCTCTCTCTCTCTCTCTCTCTCTCTCTCTCTTTCTCTCAAAAAATGATGATACAGAGCCCACTTTGTTATTATAAATAGGCTACACAATTCATAAAAACACGTTAGTAAACATTATTAAAACATTATAATAAAAGTAATAATACAAATACATTTTCTACATTATTCTTAATATATTATTTGTTAATATTGTTATTGTTAATAATAACAATGTTAGTAATAATAATAATAATAATAATAATGTTATTATTGTTACATCATCACAATGTGTCGGGTGGCGCTGCATCAACAGGTGGGCATTCAAAAACCAGACCAATATCATCCCCTAACTAAAGCACACGCACTTCTTTCTCCGAACGAGAAGTCAACTGTGGCGCACGAAACGTAAGCTCACTTCACTCTGTGTGTGTAACCATGGCCAAGGACAGAGTAACACATCAGGAATGTCCCTCTGCCACTCCTGACAGCGCAAGAAGAGAGGACATTGAGTAAAGAGACCATTTTTATTAGACAAAAAAAAGACGAACTTTTTAAAAAATGGTACTAAACTTTTGAGAAAAGCCGCTTTCTTTCTTTCTTTCTACTTTTTCTTTTGACATAGCAGCTGGGAGCAAAACATATAGCCTATGATTCGTGGTGTGAAGTTATGGTTGTTGACAATATTATAGGCAGTTACATATTGTCGGGGGATGACTGGACCTCTCAACTTTCACCATGCGTCTTTTCTTCTCCGCTATTCTGAATATGTATGGAATTGATAAACGTGTACTACGACTCAGCAATGAAGGAAAGTCATCCATTGAGGAGACCCAAACCCAATTGCGTGCTAAACGTTGGGCTTTCTAACTCCTTGGGAAGTGCGCTCTGTTGGGATCGGTGTCGCAAACACACTTTCTTTCAAATGTTGGATACGTCGATGGCGTAGACGGCAGTCAAGCCTTTCTCCCTCTGGAAACTGGATTTTATTATGTTTGGATAAAACCATCGAAAGTATTCGTCCATAACTACAAGCCCGGCGCTGTGGATTAAAATACAATATACATACTGCAAAAAAAAGAATATTTTCTGGAGGGCAGGAATGTTGAGCAAAAGTCAAAGAGGCGTCTAGAAGGATGCTGTTTCTACTACAATGGAATTGAAGAACACGTTTGCAGTTATTGTTGTGGTTTGTTTATTTTTTGGTTCGAGTCTCAGCCAAGAACTCAATCCCAAAGGCAGGAATGTATGCAAATTACCAGGGTAAGTAATGCATCCTACGGAATAACGGTTCTGTCGAAAAAGAAAATGAGTTGTCTTCCCCTATCACACTCAATACCGTACAGCCTAGTTGTTTTTGTTGATTGTTCATTTCTGTTTTCTATTCTGAATTCATGTACTTTGTTTACTGATATGTGCGATTCATTCAAAAGCCTTTTTTTAAAGATTAGTTTAGGCTATTGCAGTTTGTTTCCCTTAACGTTTAATAATTCCAATCGTTCAGACTCGATCACAGTTCTTTTCCTATGCATAACTTCTCACAGAAGGAGGAGTCCATACGAGCTGCCATCCAGATGCGAATCTTACATCTGGAACAGTGTGTACTACCCACTATGTTCGATAGGGGGCGCTACTATTGAGTGACTTGGACTGAAGTCGTGGCATCATCAATGATGACAATAACAACATAGAAATAGGGCAAGAACAATTACAATGCTTGTATGTAGGACTTTCTCTGTCATCAGAGATCTCAGTGTCAGTCTTAATATTTGACGTTGTTGTGTCTATTGCAATGCCATTCAGATCACATCGAAGCTCTTTTCCAGTAATAAGATCTATGCTGTTCTATAGGCTACAGTATGTTACCTAATTAGAACATTATGTAATTGCAAGAGACTGTTTCATAGTGGTCAAAAAGAATGCTTGATATAGCACCGTGTTTTTGACACATCATTTCACACAATTCCACATGAACTGGATCTTGGTCCAATGAACCCAGTGGTGTGGGATGTACTGTGTTGACATCCTTGTGTTCGATCAGAGGTCAAAACCTTCATAATAGACCAGCCGTCAGTGACACAAATAGGCCTCTACCCCTGGGCCCTGCCTGCTGTAATCAATATAGTCACGGTCAAACATCCTGTCATAAGACACAGACATTCATCTCATGGACCAAGACGTATCTATCTCTGGTTTCTTTTCTTTTCTTTTACTTGTTGCAAGTGCCTGCAGTTAGTTTGAAGGCCATTTACTATACAGTATATTGACAATTAGGATCATTGGTACAGTCTCAGTGCTTACCCTATACAGTAGTATTGCTGATGGTAAAGTCTCTCAACCCTTATTCCTTATAACTAACACTGGCCCCACTCTCAATTTACAATGGCAACCACATTCCTATTCTTAGGTTTTACTGGCTTTCTTGTGTTCTTGCAGTGAACCACCCCTGTCATTTTCACTCATTTGTGCATTTTGTTTTTATCTTTTACTGGCTTGAGTCACATGAAGAATCGAGGGAAGTAGTTGTGCATTTATCATCTCTGGTCAGCATTTCCTAACTGTGTCCTCATGTTGCTAAATCAACTCACTGAATGTTGTGGACCAGTTGACTACATCAACATTAGTTTCTATGTGAATTCGCACGTCTTGAACACTCATTGTTTGTCAGTACTCAATTGATAGAAATAGCATGTGGGAAAGTGAGATTTACAAAGCAAACCCAGAAATGTGGAATGATGCCGATGTCGATCTCGTTTTGCCAGCGAACACACAAAAATAGTGTTATTGAATGAGTGACGCAGCAATAGAGCACCCATTGAAGTGTTCAGCAACACAGATGTGGTCGTTAAAGTTTGATTTTAGTAATGAAAGACAAATGTGAGTCCTGCTTTGACTCCAAACATCTAATTAGTCCCTCAATGGACACAATCGGACTTCTTTAGAGCTGTGATGGATTGTTCTGTGGGTCAAGGGTCAAACAGGGTCAACCCCATACATGGAGAATGTGGTACATCAACACGCCTACAGTGTCACACTTTAATAACACCGCCTTAGGAATGCTCCACTGAAAAACATTTGATGTATATTTTGCAAAAAGTTTCATGCCGTGGCTAGTAGCAATGTAACCACACATCTCTATATGCATGTTTAAGCTTTGCTTGCATATATAAACCTAATTATATAGATGTTAAATCTGCCCCATACCACCCAGACCCCACCTCCCTCTGTGTGACAGGCCTAGCTTTGAGAAAGAACAGAAGCAGTTAGAGTTGCAGTTTTTTTAACACACGCCTGGTTTTAGAGTGTGTTTGTGTTTGTGTGTGTGTATGTGTATTTGTATGTGTATTTGTGTGTGTGTGTGTGTGTGTGTGTGTGTGTGTGTGTGTGTGTGTGTGTGTGTATCTGTGTGTGTGTGTGTGTTTGTCTGTGTATCTGTGTGTATGTGTGTGTGTGTGTGTGTGTGTGTGTGTGTGTGTGTGTTCGCACCCGTTTATAAGTCAGTAGTGTATGCTCTCTGACTTGCCCCAAACACATCAGAGGAAGTTAAAGTGTGGCGAGGGCCTTCCGGAGGTCACAGGCGTGGGAGGAAGAGGAGAAGCATCTGTCCTTTCCTGACAGGCCAGGCCTCGCTTCAAACCGAGCTGCCATGACTCGAGTAATCTCACACTCCTCCTCCTCTGATACAGTACTCCCTGCAGTCCAGCATACTTACTAGCTATCCTTAGCAGTGCTGCTAATCAAGCCTGACTGAACTGTCTGTTGTCCCACTATACATAATCTCCTAGGGTTAACACTTCAAAGCATACACGCAATGTGAGTGTTGGCTACTGACAGGCTGGGCGAGGTCAGGGTTAAGATAGTCTCATGTAGACTCCAAATCATGTTGTTGTCATGCTGCCTTAAGCCATGCTGCCTTATGCCTGGTTTCAACAAGGTTAGGGTTAAGGGCGCCGGGAATAAGGATATTGATGGGGAGTATGGTGGTATTTATAGTCATTCTAGGGTTGCAAACTTGTCACCTTTCAGTGAAATTCAGTTTTTACCTCAAAATAGGGGTGGGGGGGGGGTCTACGTCTCATCCAAGTCACATGATACGCGAGCTAACATCTTCCTGTCTGCTCTGTCGGGTAAACTCCATTGCTGTTAACACAGCCGTGCCTTTTTTACCTACTAAAAGAGCCGCCTCGGGGGTCAAATGACCGTCTTTACAATGCTCAAGCTGCTATTTACACACAACGACCACTAGTTGGCCGCTTGTAAATTAGCCTGCTTCCTACACAGAAAAACGGCAAAATAGCTTTATATTAGCTTATCCTGATGTGATTTTGAAAATGTAAGGATACTGGGTGGTAGAACGCACATATCTCATGGCTGTTCTAGTGTTAAAGTAACTTTTAGCTACAGGCAGCTAGCTACACTTCCAAACAGGTGGAGAACAGTCACGGTAAGCCACCTGTTTTCAAAGTAAATTATGCAGGTGTTAAGGTCAGGGCCGCCACTACTTACACATGCATCATCATTAGACCACCGTTGGTGCTAGAGCTATCCAGGCACACGTAGGATATGTTGTACTGTATTGTATTGTACTCTATAACAGATACCCCCATCAATTTGTTATTGTTTACCCCTCATGTTGTAATGACAACCTGATCCACACAGTGTATAATTGATTCCTCAGACACCCTATATATAATAATACAAATTATTCAAAAAATATCTTATGATTTTAATTCCAAAATAGTGGAGGGCCTTAGGGAATTATGAGGGCTGTTTGGTTCAGATTCTTCCGAAAGCACCAAATTTGGCCCAGATGTTGTCCATGATAAATGTTTTATGGGCGCCAAGATGGGAGAATTGGATTGAATTGGACTGGAAGAATCTGAAACAAAATATCCCCAAGGCTCCCCTCTAAAATTACATAAACTATTATCCTTGCATTAAGATGAAGTCAATTCAACTAATTGAGTGATTTGCTGATGACATTTTTGCATTTTACATTTCAATAAAAACTGGAAGAATTGAGATGGGTTTGTCCGGTAGCGTATCAATGAAGAAAGCTAAATCAAGCTACTTACTAAGTGCTATCTTGGATTCTGCTGGTGATCCTACACACTTTTGGAAAACAATTAAAACTACCTAAAGACGTTTTGTCAGACTCTGGCCTCATTAGAGAGAACATTTTGATAAGTAAAGCCTTTAACCAGCAGTTTATCTCAGCAGGCTTTTTATTTGAGAGAAATGGTGGTTTGGCTGACCCTGGTCAGACGGTCGACTGCACTCCCATCTCCCAGTTGGTTTAATGGGTCAACTACTTGCGAATCTTAGTTTTCATTTCAAAGATGTATGGATGAAGAAAGGAGAATCAGTGATTTGGCAATATGGGAATTAGATTAAGTAATGTTTACAATAAGATATTTTGTATTAAGAATGAATATGCTTATTGTGAATTGTTGATTATTGTATATGTTGTTATACCTCAGTTGGAAGTTACCCCGAGACTCATCTTTTTTTATTTATATTATTCTTTCAGAATAAACTAAACATAAAGTATAATGCCCCAGTGAAGTCTCCTTGTTCTTCATAAGTGCAACACTAGCGCTATCCATGTAGCAATTTAGCACCCAATTGTGACCTTTTTGGGCCATCACCAGTTCGCACCGCTGTCATACAGTGATATGCATATGCAATGCATATGGAAACAGCACAAATACCCCACTGACATCTTGAGTATTCAGTGGCCACATGAAAGGAGAAGTGTGAAAGATGTGTGAAAGAAAGGAACTATAGAGCTGGTGTGTGTGTGTGTGTGTGTGTGTGTGTGTGTGTGTGTGTGTGTGTGTTTGTGTGTGTGTGTGTGTGTGTGTGTGTGTGTGTGTGTGTGTGTCTCTCTCTCTCTTTCTCTCACAAAATGATGGTACAGAGCCCACTTTGTTATTATAAATAGGCTACACAATACATGAAAACACGTTAGTAAACATTATTAAAACATTATAATAAAAGTAATAATACAAAAAATCTTATTATTCATATTATCGAGAGGGGGGGGGATAAGCTGTCTTATCTTCTTCTTACTGACACTTTGTTTCTTTCCCCTCTGTTTCAGGTCCTCCACAGGTGTGGTCTGCTGCATAGGGTGGGGACAGCAAGGAAATGAATGTTTGACACGTACGTATCTATAACATTCAGTATCGTCCTTATTTAGGCACTGTTAATACATGTTGTTGTTATTCAATCAACTGTATGGACCTGTACAGTGAGTACTTATTTCCTCTCCCTAGCTCTCTGTGAAGGCAACTTCACGTGTAATGAGAACGAGGTGTGCGTCAGGCCCAACGAATGCCGTTGTCGCCATGGATATTTCGGAGCCAGTTGTGACACCAGTAAGCACCTCTTCTCTTGTCTCCTCAAATGTTCCAAACCTTCCGCTCAAACCGCTTCTGTTGAGTTTGGGGCTATAGAAGAGACTGATGTCATACTAAACTAGCAATGCAGTAGTTTTAATACTTTTGTAACGAAAATAAGTCATCAAAAAGAGATTATACACTAATGAAATGAAAGGCATTATCTGATGCTTGTGAGGCTCTCGGCCATATTATGCTGATGATACAGTATGACTTCCTCATCTTTTTTTCCCAGAATGCCCTACCCAGTTCTGGGGTCCGGACTGCAAGGGGAAGTGCCAGTGCTTCCCCAACGGCCACTGTGACGACGTGACGGGCCAATGCACCTGCAACCCCAACCGCTGGGGGCCCAACTGCGAGAAAGCCTGTCTCTGCCAAAAGGGCAAGTGTGACCAGGACACAGGGAAGTGTGCGTGCCACCCTGGCTTCTGGGGCCCCCAGTGTGCCAACAACTGCTACTGCAGCATCAACTCCGTCTGCGACCAGACCTCGGGCCGCTGTAACTGCAACCCGGGATGGTCAGGGAGGAACTGCGCCATCCCGTGTAACTGTAACAACTCGCCGTGCGAGCAGTTCACGGGCCGGTGTCTGTGCCGCGAGAGGCTGTGGGGCCCGCGGTGCGAGCGCTACTGCCAGTGCATCCACGGGAAGTGCAACCAGAACGACGGGACGTGTACCTGCACCCCAGGGTACCGCGGGAAGTTCTGCAGGGAACCGTGTCCCGCCGGTTTCTACGGACAGAACTGTAGGAACAGGTGAGGGAAAAAAACACGGACAGAACATGTGGCAGTTTCGACTGCGCTAGAAAACGTACATTTGTCATTAAAGCAGAATCTAAAGCCAAGCGTGTAATGTTCGGGTCTGTTGTATGATCAAGTGTTACGGTGTGGGTTTTGCGGTTCTTTAATGGAAATACAATGTGATATATGCTGCAGCTGATAACCCTTAACGCATTCTAACATGTTGAGGCTAGAGAATTGGTATTCCCATTATCCCATAATAATCATCCAATATGCTAAAGCAATTCAGGTTAAGTGATTTACCTTCCCCAGAGCCTGCGGCGCTCCTTTTAAACACAGTTGAATAACCCCATATTCATTCTCCACATAAAAGAAGAAAACACCCACATCCAAACGCTAGTACAGCATGAGTGACATTTTGACAGCGCATATTAAATTATATTTCCGCATTTTACCACCGTCAAAATGTGTGAGATTTGTTTATCTGCGATGCGTCGCGAAGATTTGTGGAACCAACGCACATGAATGTACCAGGGAAAGTTAGCAAATCATAGCAACTAAAGGAATGTTTAATGTGAAGACGCCACTTCAAATGACACACACTAGTCACCCATAGTATTGCCTGACACGCACTGTCAATGTGTCACCCGTCATGTGCCATGCTGCTCCGAAAACATGAACATGATGAACCTTCCGTCTGTCTGTCCCCAGGTGTGGCCACTGTAAAGGGCAGCAGCCCTGTAAGGTGACGGAGGGCCGCTGTGTGACCTGCGAAAGGGGTTGGAACGGGACCAAGTGTGACCAGACGTGCCTGCCAGGCTTTTTCGGGGAAAACTGTGAGGACGTGTGCCCCCCGTGTAAAGACGGACATTTCTGTAACCGCATCGATGGGAAGTGCTCCCACTGCAACCCCGGCTGGATCGGGGACAGGTGAGAGGTCACTAGAGTTATCTAGGTGTGGAAAAGAAGAGATTGTTGAGAGATTGGATTGTTGCTAATCCATGGTTTTTCGGCCACTGAACATGACATGAAAAACATAGAATGTATTGCTGAATCGTGACATCTTAATCACGTGTAAATGTTCTATATTGTATTCAGTAGTCATTATTTGTCGTCCATTTGTTGTGTGCAGCATGTCCAACCCTGTAAACCCCCTGTCCTACAATTTCCAAAGACTTGAAAGCATTATTTGAAAGACTTTTAGCCATTACCTACAGTACCAACCGTTCTCCTCGCATGGCATGCTGTGATAATAACAGTAGTGGGACGTGATCCCCAGCTTCTGATGATGTCTGTAATCATGACATTCCTGTGGTGTGTGTGCCTATGGTAGGTGTGAGGTACGCTGCCCCAACGGAACGTACGGGGATAACTGTGAGAACGACTGCAGCCACTGTTTTAACGGCGTTTGTCACGTGGCCACCGGAGAGTGTCTGTGTGACCCGGGCTTTTATGGGACCTAGTAAGTCACGGGCATGCCTCCTCTCACGAAAACATCTTCTTGTTTATGTTTTACCTCACCGCTACAATACACAGAGAGGACATCTCCCTAGCCTTAGTAGTGCATTGCCGTAGTTTTAACTGTGTCTTAGACATTATAGTTAATTCAGTTGACATGTAGACATTGTAGTTCATTCACTTACTTTTTTTTATCCAGCAGTTCATTCACTTTTTTCATCCCATTAGTATCATTACATGTACTGTATTGACAGAGTAAGGCAGCCCATGTTTGTCTTCTCCCCATTCCAGTTGCAATATGACCTGTCAGATGGGTCAGTTCGGAGTGAACTGTGCCCAGACCTGCTCCTGTCACGACAAGAACTGCAACCCAGTATCTGGGGCCTGCAACCTACGTAAGAAAACCACTCTCTCTCTCTGTCTGTGTTCTGTTAAGTTTAAGACATTTCGGAGAATGTTATGAGCTTAACACATCTTAGGTCATTGATTCGAGGGCGGTGATTCTACAAGACAAGGAGGAGTTGGCATTGTGTTGAAAGGAGGGTGAAATGCAAAGAAAGTGCCCCCCCCCCCCCCCAGAATATGAGGATCTCAACAAACAAAAAATACACCCCTCCCTACACTAACCAAAACAATAGTCACAGACCAAATCCAGAGCAAATGTGTGCACTCCTCGAAACCTCTGAAAACCCCGCTTGAACTGTTTGTCCGCCTAAATAGCCAGTTGCTAGCGGTGACGCTGGTGCATAGAATGTCTCTGAGTTGGATATGGACAATGAGCGTTAGCACACATGTCTGTCCAGCTCACTGTGTTGTGGAGCTAACATTGTGGGACTTGATGGCGTTTCCAGACCGTTGTCCGTTTTTTTACGGCTGTGTTTGTTGGCTGTGTTCCTGTCCATCCGGAAAGAGAGGGAAATAAAAAAGGAAGGATAGTAGAGAAAGATAGAGAGAGAGAGAGAAAGAAGCGAGAGAGAAAGAGGGCCGAGGGGAAGGCTGGAGGAAAAGTGGAGGGATTGAAGCAGCAATGGGGGGGGGCGGGGTGAGGGCGTGGGGCGGGGGTAAGGAAACCGGGTCACCAGAGGTTTCGACAAATGGACATGTTGGGAAGCGGTGGTGATGTCATCGGGTCAGGCTTTCGGCTCGACAGTCCCTTCCTTTATCCAGCTGTGAACACAGAGTGCTTACACGCCACACCCAGGCCACTCATCTATCCATCATGGTCTTATGTGACAGTGCAGGGACCCGGGGCCACCAGTATTTAGCTGCTTACTAATAGCTTATCTCACTGCTCTTGTCATCTGCACAGCAGTAGAGTCTATACTGTGTAGCGGATAGATAGATGCTTATGCAAGATAGCAGATGTAGCCAGCTCGGACAGGGAGGGGCACTAATAAATCATTGTGGTAGTGATGTTAACCTGAGTTATGCTGTAGGGAGTGTAGCGGAGGGGGTGAGGGAAGGATGGGGGTTAGGTGGCACTGCACCAGCAGTCTGAACACAACAGTACCAGCGAGGTACAAACACACCCTGACATCCCTTGTTCTTGTTCTTGTTCTTGTTCTTGATCTTCTTCTTCTTCTTCTTCTTCTTCTTCTTCTTTCAGAGCCCAACCAGCGGATGGGTGTGATCGCAGCAGGAACCCTAGTCTCCTTTCTCCTCATTGTCCTCCTCTCACTGCTGTGCTGCTGCTGTCTCTGTCGGAATAAAGATGACCACAAGTGAGTGACCAACAGACAGGCGGACCAACAGACAGACAGACCAACAGACCAGACAGACCAATAGACAGGCAGACCAACAGACAGACAGACAGACAGACCAGACAGAACAGACAGATGGACAAACCGCCAGACAGACCAGGCAGACAGTCAGACAGACAGACCAGACAGACCAACAGACAGACAGACAGGCAGACCAGACAGACAGACAGACAGACAGACAGACCAGGCAGACCAACAGACAGGCAGACCAGACAGACAGACAGGCAGACCAGACAGACAGCAGACAGACAGACAGACAGACAGACAGACCAGACAGACAGACAGACAGACAAACCAGACAGACCAGACAGACCAACAGACAGGCAGACCAAACAGACAGACAGACAGACAGACAAACCAGACAGACCAGACAGACCAGCAGACAGGCAGACCAGACAGACCAGCAGACAGGCAGACCAGACGGGCAGACAGACAGACAGACAGACAGACAGACCAGACAGACATACCAGACAGACCAGACAGACTATTTGATCCCATAGTAATGTTTAGCCCATAGAAGTAGTAGTACTACAGTAGTAGTACTAGAATATGATGTATTACAAGTCAATAATGGGTTAGTATTGAATTGTCAGTAGCCCATGGTGCCTTCAAGCTCACCCACATTTGGATATGTTGTGTGTGTGGTTAATTTAGTATGTTTTCCATGGCGTCATCCCTCTTTCAGTCCTGACCAAGACAACTCTACCAACAGCAAAAAAGCCAAGCGCATCCTGTGTGGACGATTCAGCCGCATCAGCACTAAACTCCCCCGGATTCCTCTCCGGCGACAGAAGCTGCCCAAAGTAGTCGGTAAGCCCCAAACTCTCCCCATGATGTAGCCTCAACGCAGTCAAGCCCCGAGCCAAAAAGCTGCTGTTCTCGACATGGACCGCCCATCGTTGTGTTTGTTTGTGCTTAAAAGCGTCTTACTCAGTTAGATTCAATCCAATATGACTTTGTTAACCCTCTGCGGGGCAATTAAGGCCATTTCAGACCACAATTGCATAAACATACTCTCCACATGTAATACATTCAACATACAACATATACAACACAACACAGGGGCATATTCAGATGAGGTTTTCTGTGTCATTGCAAGCCTCCTCAACTCCTAAGTGAGCGTCAGGGGTACTGTCTTTTGCGTGGAGTGGGTTTTTCAGACAATGAATAGGGTTGAAAAGTGGACTGCGGCTGCCAAGCGGGTATGGGGTTTCATTTGAAAGGAATGTACTGGTTGCAGGCCTTATTATTCTTGGCACCCTTAAATGCCATGTGTTCATATTATTACAGCCCTAAACGGGGCCATTTTTTGCTCTTTTCTTTACTCATTTCCCTCCTTCTCTAAGAAAGTTCCTCCTCGGCTGAAGGCTGTGTTATTAAAAAAAGGTCAGTGGTGCTTGTAGCCGAGGTGCTGAGTGATACTCTATCAAAGGCAGCTTTGTTTGTGTCAACGTGGAGCTGCCGTGTGGAGGTCTTGTGGTCGGGTTATAGGGGTGTCGGTGACCAGGTCAATCTAAAGAAGACTACTACTACACACTGAAGGCATCTCTATTGTCCGTCCAGAGGTCTAGACAAGGCCTCTATTTTTGTAGCATTCTACAGGCCTCTATTGCCTCTATTTGTATAGCATGCTTTGTCCGAACTGGGGATATATATATTGAATCATGACTATCTGGACTGCCTCTCAATGCAGGAAGGTCTTATCTATTCTTGAATCTGTTCTAGAAGGAGAAATGTCTTAACTATTTTGTGGACTTTGTCATCGTTGCAGTGCAGTGTAATATAACACTTTAAAGGGGTCATTTAAAAGCAGCGTGGTGTTGAAGGAGTTAAAGAATGGTGACCTCGCTTCTTCTTCACGACTGAGTAGCATGTGCTTCCCCAGTTATTCGGCTGATTATTTAAGCAAGCAGCTGTCTACATTGTGCCTGCGTAAAAAAAGACACCGAAACAGTGTTGTCTTTGTCATCTTGTGTTGGGACACTAAGAGGAATTTTCACAAACATGCTCAAAGTTAACTGTAAACTTAAAAACAATTTGCCAGCAGCAATGAAAACGCCATTTTGTTAAATGTCAGACTTCCTTTCAGACAATCAAACCCTTTCTTTCTCGTATACAAAGATATCATGTCTTGTCCATTTTCGAATCAAACAAATCAAGTATCACAAACTATCCCTTTGCGAGTCTGGCTAGACAAAATGGGGTTTCCGTTCTCTCTCGAAGTTTTTCTGCCCTAGATTTACATGGTAACGTGGAGAAAGAAACTATTATTTTTTTTTTTTCCCTCAGTCTCCCAATTGCTTAGCCCCTGTCTTGTTTAGGATGAGAGAACTGGTCAGCCTGTCTCTTCCCCTCTGTCTAGTCCAGAGCCAGCCGCTCTGCTTTCCACATTGCCTGCCCACAGAAGCATGGCCTGCCAGCGTTCTGAAACCCTACCCTCACTGGGGCTCCGCAGTCCTGCACACGCATTCCAAAGGGGGCCCACTGGGCCTGAAACAGGAAGTGGCCAAATTTACCCCAGCCGTGTCAGACCTGTGATTTATCCACACCGGGGTCAATGGCAACAGATGTAGCAGACAAAAGGAAAGAAGGACCGGGGATTGGAGGGGAAGAAAACATTTGCTCTTTCACATAGAACGTATACACTGTTGCTACACAAAAACTCCCACCAAACAGCCCTCTCCCCCCCCCCCCCCCCCCCACACACACACGCACCTCCCCTCCCATACATACTATAAAACCCTGGCTCTTCGACAGTACTGTGCTTATAGTTTGTCATTCCATTCTGAGCATATTTATTCCACGCCCTAAACACCACCCTATGCCTCGCTCTCCCCCTCTCCATTGTCCCACTCTGTGTGTCCGAGCGCCTCCTCGTGAAAAGTGCTTTGGAGCTGGGCCACCTGCTGTACGTAGAAGAGCTAGGCCTGCGCAGCTGTGACACGGCTATGCAGCTGGGGCTCGTCAGAAATGCACTGTTGTCGGACAGCCTGGATCTAAGGTGGTCTCTCAGTGGCGTCCACTCCCCCTGAAGTCTGGGTGTATACATCCAAGGACAGCAGTTGTTCACTGTCGCATCAAAGCTACAGAATGCAGAATGGCGGAGCATGTGTTTGTTGGTTGACTCTGAGTTTAGCGACAGTCTGCTAGCGACACATTGTCCAAACTCCATTCTAGCCTGCTGTGGCAGGGCTTTTACTGAGGGGTTAGAGAGGTAGCGACTTTGCATAACATCCACCCCTGTTTATTTATTACCATAGTTGAATTTGAGCGAAATATTATTTGACTAAAAGACAAGCAGCTGTTAGCTTATTTTCTTGCATGTTCTTGTTTGTATTTGTGGACAAATATTTGGCGGACGCATTGTATACAGTTGCACTGTTTCCAACAGTTGTCACTGCCACAATCCACAAAGATCTAAACCGAGCTAATTTCTTTGACGGTACCACCCAATCGTAATTGTTCCATTGCAAGTCGTCTGGGATCAACATCCCGACCAGGCCAGAGACAGAATTAGTCATTTTCTGATGAAAAGTGAAGTCAGATGCCACGTTTACCCTGAGTCAGCAGGATATCCTCAAATAGTCACAGTCGTGTGTTGAAATCCCCAACAACAAAGCCTCAACCCGACGGCACCGTAAGAAGAATAGACTGCTCCTGCATTCACACACCTGTGTTGCTGTTAACTGATGCCAGATTTCACAGTTCAAAGCCTCTCAAAGAGACCCAGACTTGTCCAGAAGCAACCCCCCTACAGTGCACACACGTCTCGAAATTATGACTGAAAGTATGACTCACTCACACATGAACAAGAATAATCCAGCCCAAAAATTGGAGGGCAACGTTGGAACAGGGGAGGCTGGTGGAGGAAGAAATTGGAGGACAGGGTCTTTTCATTGCATAGAACGGAATGTGGAATGGCATCAAACCCCATGTTCCATTCAATTCCATGTATTATACAATTAGCCCGTCCTCCGATTATTTCTTCCTCCACCAGCCTCCACTGAAGTGGAACTACTACCATTATTGCTTGTACCAGCAGTATGCAGCAGTATTCAATCCTTTTAGGAATCTACACAAGAGTCTGGGGGTGAAGGGACTTGGGGTTGTTTCTGGACATGGTTGCAGTTTTAGCCTGAGGGATCGTCCAGGGAGGGTTTAGCATAGCGGAGAGAGAACAAACGTATGAATGTATACGGGGGTGCAAACAAGCGTATCTGATGTAGCCAGTTAACAGCCCTGTCTCTGGCCAGATGGGAAGAGTTTACCACAAGCATCCCACAGCCCACAGCTGTCCAGGGACTGAGAGGTCAGCAGAAAAAATACCAACATCTAAAGATGAGGGAGGGAGAAAAGAGAGGGAGGACAGAGAGAGCACTGACCTACATTTGGCAAAAGGAAAAGGAGCATTATCTAGTTGAAATAACACCCAAAATGAAACTCATTCATCTGCAATATCTAGTTTGTTTGGAGTGTAAATAGCACACATATACAGTGTGTGTGTGTGTGTGTGTGTGTGTGTGTGTGTGTATGTGTGTGTGTGTGTGTGTGTGAGTGTGTATATATCCTCCACATAACATCTTGGGAATCAATGTGAGGAAAACAGAGCTGCTGTTGTTCTTGAGTGAGGTCGTCCGTCCCCCTCTAACTGACCTTTCGGCTCTCTGTTTGTTTTCCCTCCCTCGCCCCCAGTAGCCCACCACGACCCGGAGAACACCTTCAACTGCAGCTTCATCGAGCCCCCCTCTGTGGCGGAGCAGCCCTCCCCCTCCTCCTGGTCCTCTCAGGAGTCTTTCTCCTCCTTCGAGAGCGGAGACGACGGTCCCGTCTACTGCGTGCCCCACGAGGGTGAGTCATCAACAGAGTCAACAAACACTGTGATTTGCCTAGCTACCCCTCACAAATAAACACGTTACGCGGGAACACACACTGTAGCACACACACACACACACACACACACACACATCTCGCACACACTCTCACGCAAGCATGCACACGTACACCTCTGACCCCCCCACCCCCACAATATTGTTTTTTTGTTTGTCACAAAGTGTGTGTGAAGAAAAATACCCCCAAGATGACTATACACTGACTCACACTTCTGCAGACATCATTAGGGAGATAACTCGTTAACAAGTTCCTTATCATGTGCCATCCAAGCTCAGTTCCTCACCCTGTGTGGATGTAAAACCATAAACAGGAAATGGTAATGGTAAAGTCAGCATATGGCCCACGTCCAAGTAATGACTCACTCACTTGTAACTCTGTGGAAAACACCATTAGTTTCTGTTCCGTAAAAGTTTGTGGAAGTAAAACCCTCCAGAAATAGTGATTTTAATAACAGAGCACAGAGGGTCTCAAAATAGATTTGCATTACAGTGTTCACTTTATTTTATGGTATTGTCCCATTGGTGTACTTAATAGTTACTAGGGAATTATGTTGTAACAATGGTTCCTTTCTGGTACTTACATCAAATAACTCTGCATAATTGGTAACTGGCCTTATAAATGAATCCAAAAGAAACAAACTCTAATTCATTGGTTATTACTGTGTAATTACTATTTTTTACTATGTCATTACTATGTATACCTGGATGGTCCTAGTTATCCTGTATTGTACCACTGTACTGTGTTGTTTTGCTCCCCAAAATGAATCTCACGGCTTTCTCTGTCATTGTTCCATAGAGTCGTTGAGTGAGAGTAAGGGCAAGAGCAGCCCCAACCCTGTGTCTGAGAAGCCTGCAGCCGCCCCCGGTGAGGACGACGCGGGGGAGTACACCTCTCTGAAGGACACCAGCGTCACCAAGCCTCCCGCCGGGGACGGGAGCGAGCTGCCGCTGCTCAAGTCCTCCGACAGCGAGGGCTCCACCAGCGGTTCCGAGTCGGCCGTAGGGGCCCTCTACGCCCGCATCGCCCGCCTCTCCAAACACTCTAAGGAGGAGGAGGACGCGGGTGGCGCCGTCACCATAGAGGTCAAAGGGAGCGGCAAGCCCCCGCCGTCTCCCGGGAAGACAAAACCTCGTCCGCCTGACCCCTCCACCAAGCCCAAGGTGTCATGGATCCACGGTAACAACGCCTCTGGGAGCCCCCAGCCGGAGCAGCAGGGGAAAGGGTTAACGGTTCCCAAGGAGAAGAAGAGGAGCTCCAGCGACGGCTCGGCCAAGAGCGAGGAGAGGCAGAGGATGAAAGAGCAGGCCAAGGAGAAGAGCAGGGAGCCCAGGCACCTGGACGGGAAGGTAGTCGAGGCCAACGGCTCGCCCAGCAAACACAAGGCCCACAGGGGCAGCAAGCCTGGGGAGGACCACAGCAACCCCATGGAGCACATCAACGGGGTGGTGCAGAACGCCCTCAAGAAGATCGGCAACTTCCACAGCTCCTCAGACAAGAAAGTGGCAGAGAGCCCCAAAGAGCCACCCAAGAGCCCCAAGGTCATCCACCCTCATATGAACTCAGAGGCAGCGACGCTGCTGGCTGCCCAGCTGAAGGAGAAGACCCAGAGTATCAACAGGAACGAAGGGACGGGCCTGGTGAAGACCAATGGCCTGTCCACCCCCCAGGCCCACCGGGAGAAGCCCACCCCTCCCCAGAAGGCCAAGAGGACCACCGCGCCAGGACACCAGGGGACTAACAAGCCCTTGCTTCCCACCTCCAGCCACCTCCAGAAGATGGTGGCCCCCGTTACAGACCCAGGGACACCCGAAACCAAGAGCCCGGAGAAGCAGGACTTAAATGGCTCCAGGGTCGGAGAGGCAGGGGACCCCACGCCAAAGAAGACCCCGATCAAAAAGCCTCCACGGAAGAAAGGCAAGGAAGGAACTTTGGACACAGAACCTAAGACCCCGCAGCCAAAGACAGCCATTATGCCACCACAGATAGTGAAATAGACGCTTTGAACAAGCAGGGTTTTTTGTTGTTTTTTCACCCACAGGACAACGGTGAATTTATTCAAGAGAAAATGGACTTGGTGGAGTTTCATCAAAGGAATTTATTATTTTTGGTTTGTTAGTTTTGTGTGTCCAGGACCAGTAGAAAAGTAAGTGGAACTTTTTATGTGGTAAACTCATTGAGTTCTGTGGCGTGTGGGTTGGTGTCATAATGAAGTGTATACCGTATAGTATTACATGGACTGAAGGTCATTTCGTAAACTCTTTTTGTATACCTATTTGCATATCTAGTTTCCATTACGAGCTATAGGCAAGCCGGATATAACTGTGTGAGACCTTGTGTGCGAGAGTTGTGACAGTGGCAAACAGTTATATTGTATTGTTCGTTCATCTTTATTTCTCCAATGCCCACCACTATGTATTTATGTATGAATCTCTAACAAACCTAGCTTATATTATTTTGATTTCAAAATGTTTGTTTCAGTTTTCTGTATATGTGATACAACAATAGCAATCTATGCAAAAAGAGATCTCAACAAAGGTACTGAAAAACAAGTAGCCTATAAAAGTGTTCTGAATTTGCTAACTGTTCCTCAAAGGAGAGTGTTTTTTTATTGAAGTTATATTCGCCCTTGGGCATAACACATAATTCTGGGGATTTTCTGGACTTTAAAATCTGTTCTCTCATCCACAACGTCACAGTTTATCAGAGATCAAATGATATTTTTGAAGTTGTGCGAACAGCAAAACAGTGCCGGGGAATCAGTCTTAACACGGCAGAACAGTTGCTAAATGTAAGTGCACTATTACCAGAATATGCTCTTTATTCTTGTTCAGTCAGCTGAACCTAAAAGCTAGGATGTTAAGCTATGGCTCCGCTCCCTGCCTCTCAGCGTACCAGTGCAATAACATGCTGCACATAGCAGACGGTAACAGATGGCTGTGGTCAGCATGGCGCAGTGATGTCGCCCATCTGAGGCCTTGAAGTAGTGTTGCCCCTCGCCCAAACCAATGCCTAGGTTTTGTTAGGGTAACGGTTATGATGCTGCTTCATGAGTTACGGCTCGAATACACCGCAAGCGGGAACCTCAGCAGCGCATGTGTGTTTCATTTCGGCGCCCATGTTAATGGGTCAGAGCAGCCATACAGCCCGCGTGAGACGCTCGTCTCAAGCGTGCCTCACACTGGCTGCCTGCGGCACACCAGCTAGAGAGTCGGACTCTTGCATTATGATTTCTGCGTGCCGCACGCGTTCCAGGCAAAACTCAATGTACAAATATAAGGGCTGGCAGTAGCAGCTCCGCAGTTAGAGCCTCAGAAGACATGCAGTCAGTAGGGAAGCCGCAAGCGAGAGAAGCAGTCCCACCATGCACACCATGCGCTGCGTGTACACCAGGCGTCCGGTGTATTCCAGGCTTTAGTGTAGTTAATAGTTATGATGCTGCTTCACGTGTTAGTTGTGATTGTGTTACATGGTATCAAATCCAGCCTCCAGATTCAGATGGATTATACCTGTTACATACGCATAAGTCCTCTTCTGTAGCATCTTCATCCATGTTCAGTACATCCCTTTCATTCTTATTAACAGATGAACTAGTCATTTACAGGTCAGGTTCCTCACTCAAGGAAGCTTCTTTTTCTTACAGTCTTGATGCCAAACACATATTAGCCATTTCCCAAGCCTAGCTGTTTTGTGAGGTGCATACAACATAAGATATGCTTGGTTTGTTGAGTCTTTTTTCCAGATGTTTTACCATGAGAATACACCACTAGTGTTTTATGGTACCAGTGCCTTTGTTGTTACAGAGATAGAGATTACGTAACAGATGTTTGACACTTCGATCATTGTCTACCTATTGATGAACTCCTATATAAATGACAGTAAGTCTACACATGTTGCTTCGTAACAACTGTACGGCTAAACATCTTATTTTGGTAGGCTAATTCAAGTTCATTAGCTAAAGGGGCCTTATTGAAAAAAGGGTAGAGCTCTCCTTCCATCACCCATTCCGATGCATCTATTAATCAATATCTCATGTAAGATGCTCGAGTTACACATAGTATAAATAGGTAACTACAGTGAGAGAGGAGGCTCATTCAGTAGGTGTTCTTAAAGCCATCAGCATTTTTATAAATCAATGAAGTGACAGTGGTTCATGCCCTGGATTTAGATTAGTTTTTTTCCAGAGCTATTTGACAGTAATCATGATTGTTACAGTGTCTTTTTTACATGTTTTGTTGTTTTATGTAAAATTGTTTCAAGGTACAGCCAGTTTCATCGTATGTGTTATTTTTCTACATTTTCTACAAGTGATGATATTTGTGTATTACCATTATTGTATATGTTCGTAAGCTGTGCTTATATGGTTTTTTGCTACGTATTTTTACTCTGTGTCAATGAACTGGCTTTCATGTAAAATTGTATTTGCTTCTGTTCTTGTTTGTGTCAGGCTTTTGAGTCCTAAGTATGAGTGCTTGTATCAGTACTTAATATGTAAAGTTTACTTTGCTTGTTAATTGTTCTCTGTTGATGTTATTGTTTGTTTAACACTTAACTGCATGAAGCAGAGTGAAATTATATGGCATTAATAGCTACACAAGAAATCTATAGCCTACTCTATCCTATCTCATCCTATTATTATCGTTTTTCATCCATAGGGAAAAAAAATAACAAATATTGAAAATTCAAAAGGATTGTACAGTATGTGCCTATTATGATACCACTGTCATTAAGAATACATATAACTGGGACCATGAAGTTGTGTGATGATCATTTGTCAATTTAAGCAAGCAGAAAACACATATCGTTCTTTTTTTTTTTTTTACTATCTGACTGGCCCAAACTGCTTCTTCAGGTAACAGTACATATTTGTAAAGCAGGGCCTCAAAATGCTACCAAAACATAAGCAATGATACAGCATATTTGTTACTCGTCTTTTTGTTTGTTTGTTTGTTACCTACTTTGATTTGCATTTGGTTTATCGTTGTTGGTGTTTCCATTGACTTCTTTGAAATAAAAGCGATACATGTTGATATACTGAACATTTTCTCCCCTGTCATTGTATCCTGTGGACATTTTTTTCAATCATCTCTCATCTCCTTGTCACACACTACACTGAGAGAGTCAACCAAGGTATGCATCTCTACCAAACAGCTCACCTCCCCAAGGGTCGTCCCAAATATCCCCAAACCCTGTGGCAACAATTGATATTTTACAGTTTCCTGTGACTCGTGGCTGCCCCTCTCCTGGAGACTAGATGTGGGGCCGGAGTGAGCGTTTACCACGGTCATACTAGGATCATCAAAGAGAGAAGGGCCAGGGGACCCACTGCTGGGCTCCTCCAGTGGGGGGACAAGAGCTCCTTTCATGGGGGAAACAGTGGGAACTCTGTGCTTAGGACCCTGGAGTTAATGCATCACGCGCTGCATATTTGTACTTTTCGGGGGAGAAAAGGGGGTATAGCCAGGAGCGGAGCAGGAGGCTATGGAGGAGTATGGATGGATCATGTGGTCTCTAATTGGATCCAGAAGACTGGGGCTTTGGCGTGGGCCTGCTCTGCTGACACGGTGCTCCACTTACATGTTGCTTTTGTGTGTGTGTGTGTGTGTGTGTGTGTGTGTGTGTGTGTGTGTGTGTGCGTGCGTGCGTGTGTGTGTGTGTGTGTGTGTGTGTGTGCGCGTGCGTGCGTGCGTGTGTGCGTGCGTGCGTGTGCATGTGTGTAAGTGTGCATAGAGTGTGTGCCTAGACTAAACAAACTGCACAATGCTTAGCGCGACTGCAATCCGAGGCACGGTCAAGATGTGACACCAGGGTCGACCGCAGCCTAGACCTCACTGTGACCACAAAGAGACGTTCCGAGCCAATCGTCTATCCCAGACGACCCCAAAAAAGGAGTTTAATTTATCTTGAGTGGCAGATGACATTTCTAGACTAGTATTTTTCAATGCGAAGGCGTTTCTAGAATAGACACTCCTTCCTCTAACTACAATCTAACCCACCCACCGCATCCCACTAAGTTCACTCTCAGTGCCCCTTCACTACTGTATTCATAGTACTGACTGACTGAATGACAGAGTAGAACGTTTGAGCGAACGCTCCTCCAGACTGGCTGTCTTCTATGCGTGCCAGTGATGGAGGTTTTCCTAACACCACTAACATGTGTCGTGCAGTTGCTGTCCCTGAACATGCTGTGTGGCTGAGACAGCAAGGAATGAGACTGACTGAATAACTAGCATGTCATCACGTCGGTTGTCTTAGAGGATGTATTTACACAAACATTTTCAGAGGTTTTTTTCAATTGAGTGTCCCCTCTCTCTTGTGACTTTACCAGTTTGAATACATAAGCAAGTTAGATTTGGTTAGAATGGTGGTACACTTTTAGCCTTGCTTTCTCAGAGAGTCGTGGTGTTGACGGCTTCCCTAGCTTAAGTCATGTTCGTTATTACTGAGGTGATCGAAGATCCAGGTGAATTATAAAACTATGAAGATAAACAATGGAGACCATACATGATAACTTCCATGTGAGGTTACTATGGCAGTCAAATGTTAGGGCGGGGTAGGAGTGTGGGAAGGGGGAGGGGGGGAAGGGGGGGGGGTTCAATGACAAGTTGACTGCCAGTCTAAACAGAACGTGGATCTTGGCCCACAGTGATGTGCCAGGTCTATAGCAGCAGCTAGGCCCTAAGACTCTCAACCCTATGAGTCAGCCAACCGCCAGAGACCTAGAAACCTATTCAGATCCCTCGGTTGCTATGGCGATGGGAACAGATTGCTGCCACATC
Source organism: Nansenia antarctica (assembly GCF_963989245.1). Lineage (NCBI taxonomy): Eukaryota > Metazoa > Chordata > Actinopteri > Argentiniformes > Microstomatidae > Nansenia > Nansenia antarctica. The sequence continues at coordinate 9,510,417 of NC_137690.1, forward strand.
TGGTAACCATTTCAGTCCAGCGAAAAAGAGGAAGAAAGAAATTTATGAGTGAGGGAAAAAAGACAAATATTTTCTGCAATGCAAAGCAGAAAAGAAACTGGGGGTAAGGTTACACTTGAAAGGAGTTTGAAAATATTAATTTCTGCGGCCAAAATGGAGAAAAAACCTTTTTATTTCCCCCCATAAGTTATAGCGATTAGATTAGGCCTCACCGTTTGACGTGTACACTTGTAAGTTGACAGATTGTACTAACCAGTGTAGTCCGACATTGAAAGGGGAAGTTCAAGTATATAAGGCCTCAAATCTTATGGGATAGTCTAGAAGGTCACCCTTCTTCCACATACATCACCGGGACATTCCGCAGTAAATTACATCCATGACTTGGAAGAATAAACTTCTACTCCCTAGAAATAGTTCCATGTTATTCACAACAGAGCTCTGTAGGCTATCTATCGATTTTTGGGAGAGAAACAAAAAAAGAGGTCTGAAGAATCAGTTAACATGGATGAGTGAAGATTTAGTGTTCAACATGTGGTGTGTTTTGTTGTTTAATGATCTGATGCTTTATTGCCTGAGAGAACTGTTGAGCGTTTGGTAGAAATGCACTTTAGCATGGGTCATTGTTTCCCCAATGATTTATTTTCACAACAAGCTGCTTTTTGAACAAGGTTCTCTCTATTGTCGTTTGTCCTCGTCAAACAAATTGTCAGCTAGAAAACATTGTTTAATTGGAACTCGCTCTGAACATGCTTCATGTGACTTTCAGGCCTGTGGAAATGCAGTAACTATTGCAATGACATTTACTGGAAATGGAGCTGGCGTTTTCCCTCTCCCTAACCACCAAATGCTGAGGTCAGTGTTTAACCAGGAGGAAATAGCGCTGGGATCACATATGTGTTTATATTATTGCCAGTGACATCCACTCACTCTATGATTTAAGACTGTCATTAGACTAGCCCGACTCCCTCACAATGGCACCGAACTGAAATAGGCTCGCAATCCCCCATACTGCTTAAGGACAACCACTCCATAGGACGACCTCCCAAACATTCAAACAAGTCAGTAACGTGCATTCGCCCTTTAAATAATAACTAGGTCTGAGAGGCAAGTTCTGAGAGCTGGTTGTTCTCCCACAAACTTAAACTTAAAGAACAACAACATGACATATAGAAGCTGCACAGTAAGACTCTTTAGCATTTAACCACACGCTGCTTCTGTTATGATGCACAGACATGGCAATTAAGAATGAAAGATTAATTAGTCAGCATCCCTGTTTGTGGTAAACATGACATTACAAATGAACTAACGTGAATAATGAGAGAGATAATGAATGTGAAGTGGCTCTCAACACGCAGTCGTCTGTGTTTTCTGGTGGAAATACTGCAGAGGGGTGTGCAAACAGTTGTCTGGGACTTTAAATTGCACTACTTTTTTCCCCCTTTGTCAGCGTAATTCTGTCGAGGGTGTATTAAGAAGGATCTGGGTCTAATAGAAAACAGGTCAGTCAGACTCTCTCCTTTTACTCTCTCTCTCTTTCTCTCTCTCTAGTGTCTCTCTTTCTCCCTCCCTCCCTCTCTCCCTCCCTCCCTCCCTGTCTCTGTCTGTCTCTCTCTGTCTCTCTCTCTCACGTTCTCTCTCATTCTCTCTCTCCCTCTCTGTTTCTTTCTCATTCTTCATCCACTGCCCTCTTCCCCTCCTCCCCTCCTCCCTCCTTCCCACAACAGCCCCACTATCCACTATCTCCACACGTGGAGGTGGCTGGGGCTCAAGTAGTGTGGCTCCAAGTTTCAGGTTCCACATTATTCCAGAGGCAGAACCAAATGCTTTTTTTTTCTTCCACATTCACATCCACTCAGACCCAGTAAGTGGAGAGAGAGAGAACCTCCTCCGTACTCCAGAGAATGGGATGGAAAATGATCACAAGACTCTGTTCTCCTGTCCAAAAAAAACGGGGAGGGAAACGGTTCAAGAGGAGAGAGCCTATTCTTTTTATTCACTGAACCCATACACTGGCTTCCACAGTCAACCTCCAGTCGCTGTAATCTGAGCCTACTCAGACAGAGTAGTTTGTTGTTTGCAATCCTATTCGCTGTTCTCTCTCTCTGATTTGTGCCAAGCGTCGCTACTAAAACGTCTGTTGACTGCGTCTAGGCTGCTGCTCTCTAACCTTCCCCTTTCTCAACCAGAGGCAGCTTGTCTTATCGCTCTGTCACTGCGGAGCCAAATCGTGATTATTAACACCCTCTTTATCCAGAGGCCTAATTCATTGAGACGATATGGTGCCGCACTTTACCTCAGAGAGCCTGAGACTCCGGGGTTTGATAATGGCTCTGCCTGACTCTGAAAGCTAGCGAGTCACTGTGTGTGTGTGTGTGTGTGTGTGTGTGGACGCATGCATGCGTGTGTGTGTGTGTGTGTGTGTGTGTGTGCGTGTGTGAATGTATTGCCCACTGTGGCCCAGGCCGAGGCCCACACTGAAGCCATTACAACAGCCATGTGTTTGTGATTAGGCAGCCTCAGATTAGAGAGGGGAGCGGTGGTAGTCTGTTTGCCCCGTAGCCCCTCTGATGTGGTCAGCGGCTGGACATCCATCACTGCAAATCTCCCGCATCCGGCATGATGTCACTGCCGCCGCCTCCTCTCCGTCCGCCTTGAATCCAGATATGTAAACATTGGTCCCCTCACCTCCCCCAAACTCTCTCACACATACACACACACGCACACGCACACACACGCACACGCACGCACACGCACACACACACACACACACACACGCACACACACACACACACACATACACACACACCCTAACCCTAACCCTAGCCCTAGCCTTAACCATAGCCCTAGCCCTAACCCTAACCTGAACCCTAACCCTAGCCCAAACCCTAACCCAAATCCTAGCCCAAACCCTAACCCTAGCCCAAACCCTAACCCAAACCCTAGCCTTGACCATAGCCCTAGCCCTAACCCTAGCCCTAGCACCTAACCCTAACATAAAATGTTTTCGTTAGATTTAACAGGTCTGTTTGTGTTTGTCAGCTACAGTATAACCCTATTCCTGTATACAGCCTTGTCTCGTGGTATACCCTTCCTAACCTCGGTTTTACAGGCAGTGGTTTACTGCAGAGACGGGCCAGGCGTGCGGCGTTCCTCCCCCTGCAGCCCTGAGGGTCCAGACAGCCAGGATCAAACACACTGGCCCCCTGTTTGTCAGGCTGCGACCCGCTGCCTTCGTGGAGGGAGGAAGTGCGCGTCTCTATAACAAGCCCTGACTGCTGAGTGCGAGGAAAGAGACAGGACGACGGCTCTGGAGGATCCTGTCCCGCTGGGGAGGCTTCCGTTCTCCTCATTATGTATGCAGATCAGAGGGCATGCTGGGAGAAAGGGAGGGAGGGAGGGAGGGCGAGGTGAGAGAGTACTGTCGACTGGATGTTTGATCCTGCTCCAGGTTTGTGTGTGTGTGTGTGTGTGTGTGTGTGTGTGTGTGTGTGTGTGTGTGTGTGTGCGTGTGTGCGTGTGTGTGTGCGTGTGTGTGTGTGTGTGTGTGTGTGTGTGTGTGTGTGTGTGTCTAACATTCGTGTTGATTTAGATGTGCAGGATAGTTGGATACATAGTGTCCCTGGTGTGGCACCAATCAATGTTAATGTAAATATGGAAAATTAAGGTGCACTCTTGTATGTGTGCTCGTGCGTGTGTGTGTGTGTGTGTGTGTGTGTGTGTGTGTGTGTGTGTGCGTGTGTGCGTGTGTGTGTGTGTGTGTGTGTGTGTGTGCGTGTGTGTGTGTGTGTGTGTGTACATGCTTGCGCAAGCGTGTGCGTGTTTGTGTGTCTGTGTGTGTGTGTGTGTGTGTGTGTGTGTGTGTGTGTGTGTGTGTGTGTTGGTGTATGACAGAATTATTTTTACTGGATTTATTTCCCTGTCCTCTTAAAGCCTTTTGTGATGACACTAAATCAACCACCATATGACCTGCATCTCTCCACTACTACACAACCTATTTCACTGTTGTCAGCAGATGAATGATGGTAACCTTTCTCTCTCTCTCTCTCTCTCTCTCTCTCTCTCTCTCTCTCTCTCTCTCTCTCTCTCTCTCTCTCTCTCTCTCTCTCTCTCTCTCTCTCTCACACACACACACACACACACACACACACACATATATATATATACACACACACACACACACACACACTCACAGTGAGAATACATATGGTATGCATCCACACATACAGTACTCATACAGAGGCATGCCAAGACCCCACCCCCAACACACACACACACACACACACACACACATTCTCTCTCTCTCTCTCTCTCTCTGTCTCTCTCTCTCTCTCTTTCTCTCTCTCCCTCTCTCTCTCTCTCATTCTATCTCTCATTCTATCTCTTTTTCTGTTTCCCTCTGTTTTGAAATGAATCTGAGATTGATTGTTCTTCTCCGAGCCTTTGGCAGGCAAACTTACATTGTGAGAAACATGGCTGGGTTTATAACACAAATAAAGATGTAAAAAGTAAAACTGTTTTCCAAATGGAGGTTGTGGGGCCTGTTCTGTTTGGGCCACAGATTTACGACGACTGCCAAGGGGAGGAAACTCTGTTAAAACGGGACTGCTCTGCCATTTGACACATCATCGCTTGCACACGTCGAATTTGAGGGCTGAGCTTCAGGGCTCTGCCTGGAAAAGATAGAGAGAGAGATGGTTTTGCTTGAGCATTCCAATCCGGAATGGTTTATTTTTGTTGGAAACATAATTGTCTGTGGCTAGGATTTTGGAAGTACATTTTAGCCGCCAATCTGCCAGGAAATATAGACGCAGATATCATCGCCATCTGGGGGTGACCTAGTGTGCATACACACACTGTTTCTCTAAACAGAGTAAAGTCAGACGTTTCGCTCTACACTAGCGTAATGGATATGATCTTCTCCTTATCCAGTTCTCCTAAAATGTAATTTCTGTTTAATCTAAGGCCCGTTTTAGGTGTATCAGAACCCCACACCCCCCACCCCCCAACCCCACCCCGCCCTTCTCATGAATTCATCTTTTATAACAATCTAATAACAGACTGAAGCTCAGCTTCTACCCCAGGGCCATCCAGGCCCTGAACACAGCAAAGACCTAGGTTCTGGGCCCTGGACAGTCTGGACGGATTGATGGCAGCTGCTGGATTGAAAAAATCAGGTGTAGTGCTGAGGCACAAATGTGTAAATTTCAAGCCTGCAAACTGCGACACTTTAAATGAATGTGCAATAACACTATGTGCAATATGACAACCCTAGTCGTCTTACCTGTACAGTATAGTATAGTGGATAGTGTACATAGCCTTTATTTATGTAAACCAGCTCCTTTCCCTTCTTCTTTTTTTCTTTTTTTTCTTTCCTAGCACCAGGGGAGCCACCCCTCCCAAATGTCGTTGTTTGATACCTGTACTATAGCAATGACAATAAAGACCATTCATTCATTCATTCAATAAACATGAGCTATCAAGTGTAATACATTTTGATGAATGACACACATTCATTGGTTTATTTGAGCCTTATGTAAGGGCATTAACCGGTTTTGGGAAAAGAAAGAGCTGATCATTTGGATCAATCTCTAAGGAAGGCCAGAGTTCATTTTCTAAAGCCCTCTTTAGAGACACATGAGCAGTCAGACCTCTCTTCAAGCATAGGTAAGTACATGTGGTGAGCCATGAGTGGCCAATGACCAACACCATGCTGTGGGAAAAAGTGATCATGACACAGATGCTCTCAAGGGTTGCGTGGACCTCGACAGAGACAGAGGAACTGGGAGAAACTAACAAAGTTAGTCAGGGGGTCGACTTCTGCAAATTTGGATAACCCCAAATAGTAACTTCTAAGTCATTTGTCATTTGAACTAGGACTGATCTCACCTGGTGATCCTAATCCATAACTTCAATCAATGAGCAGAATTTGAGCTGAAAAACCCATATATAAAAAAGAGGAGTCATATTGCTGGTGGACACTCCCACCCCCCACAGCAGTGACCCCTGGTTCAGTCCACCCTGAGCCAGTTGTCCATGTGCTCTGTGAAGGTAGCGGTCACCTGTTACTGTTCTCCATTGAAGACAGAAAGCCACACTCTGAGGGGTTTAACATGTGGGCCATCTTGGTTCTCACCGTGGCCCTCGCTGCCACTGGAAGAGGAGAAGACAATGTCACAGACACAGACGTCGTAGAGAAACCTGTAATAGCCAGGGGCGTACTAATGGTGAGTAGAACAAGAACTGATGTGACTGTTCAATAGGTTGAATATCGGGCCTTCTGGACCATGTTGGTAGCATATGTAGTATGTGGATCTTGAAATGATGTGTAGACAAACTAATTATCTATGCGTCATTCTTACATGTAGCACTTATATAGGCTTCACAATACATTTAACTGAGCATGTATCATGGAACAATCAATACAAACTTGTGTATGGCACCTACATCTGACATGATCATGTTTTATGAACCATGTTCAATGTCTGTCTGTCTGTCTGTCTGTCTACCTGCTTGCCTGCCTATGTGCTTGTCTGTCTGTCTTTCTGTCTGTCTTTCTGTCTGTCTGTCCGTCTGCCTGCCTGCCTGCCTGCCTGCCTGCCTGCCTGCCTGCCTGCCTGCCTGCCTGCCTGCCTGCCTGCCTGCCCCCCTGCCTGCCTGCCTGCCTGCCTGTCTCTCTGTTCGTCCTCCCACAGGCTCCCAGTGTGGTTGGATGAGCCATAAAGAAGATGCCACAGCTCTATCACTTCCTGATGGAGCGTTGGGCATTGTAGTATCCTTTCATGGTTGTCTCACGGCTCCCAGACATACAATATAAAGCTTGCCTGTGACCCATCCAAGCCTTTTAATTTTTCTCATGACCTTGCAGATAAACAAAACATGTTCCTAGTTATAGACCAGTCTTATGCCAACAGAAATTGGCCTCAACCCACAAGTGGGTCTTGAACTAGGACTTGGAAACACTTCTCTATAAATATGTGACACGGTTTGATGGAAAGATCTGCATGTCAACAATTCTCAAGTCGCGTAGATGACTAAAAAGCTTGTTGTGTTTTCTGTTTTTTTGCATATTACGAAAGTTGAAGTGTTGAAGAGCCCACTCAATATAACAAACACCTGATCATTAAATACTACCATTTGTGAAATGGATCCACTGTATCGTCTGCCGTAGGTTACTGGGTAGGCCTAAGTGATACATGGCTTCTAAACAAACTTACATTTTAGGGTGTGTTCAAACGCAAGGATTGTATGATCATCTAATTATGTATAATTATGTGTTTTTAACATGTTGATGTTCTATCAGCATGTTGTGATGTGCTAAACATGCTGTTAGATGTTCATCGCGATGTTGCTGCTCAGGTGATAGCTATTCAGAGCGAGTTTCTCCGATATTTGGTTTGAGGGGTACCAACATTCAAATAAACATATCTTATTTAACTATTTTCTGATTTCAATCTATGACAATCATTTGAAAGCTTACAATCTGCTCTTTCATAATCTGGAAAAAAAATGAAAAATGACCATGCCCTACTTGAGGACTTTTTCACTAGACCCTGTCACATATTTGTCAATGATATTTGTTTTCAGTATGTGAACTTGAAAGGTGAGTACAGTAGCTTGAACTAGGTAGATATAGGTAAATCCTACTGGTTTCCTTTTTTCCTTCATCCTCCTTTCCATTAAAGTCACAACCTGGAGTATGATTCATCAGAAGATAAGAACCCCCGCCTGATTCTTTTCAATGATCAGGATGAGGTTGTTCAGGTAAGATTAACATTTCATAGATTGTCATATCACCCAAGTGTCAGGCCAACATGTTAAAGAATGATAATAATTGATTGTATATATTATTATATAACTGACATAATTGATCATTGATTTCATTTAGTGTTTGACTATGACCTGATTAAATTGAGATAACGTTTGCAAGAAGCATGAAAGACACTATGAAAGAGTAAAGCGGAAGGGGTAATATAATTGTATACGGGAAAATGAGACACTGATACACGAAAAGAGGTGTGTGGGCGAGATGTTCTCCCTGTCTGATATGTGTAAATGTCTTTATCTCTGTGTGTGTGTGTGTGTGTGTGTGTGTGTGTGTGTGTGTGTGTGTGTGTGTGTGTGTGTGTGTCTGTGTCTGTGTCTGTGTGACTTTAACAGACGATCCCCGTGAAGAAGATGAAGGCAGATGAGATCAGCAGCCTGCTGGACTCTCTGGGCTTTTACAAGAGGTCTGAGAAGGGAGAGGAGGTGCCGGAGGAATTCCAGCACTTTCCCCTCCGCGCTCCACGCGACGAACTGTGAGGACCTCTTGTGGCCGGACTCTGCCACTGCACCCAAGTCACAAATG
>NC_137690.1:9521263-9568763 GCF_963989245.1 Nansenia antarctica
CCAACATGTTATTTTTTTATCAATAGAATACATACAATACAATAGTTTGTAAAGAACAAGTATCTTTCCCAATGTTTCTCTTGAATATAGATAATGAAGGAATTGTGATGACATTTCTGACCACATGGAGGCACTAAATGACCATTAGAGAGTGCCCATAGGGGTGTGCAACAAAGCCCAAGTTGCACAAGAGTCACACCAGTGGAGGCTGGTGGAGGTAGAAGTCAGAGGACAGCCTCATTGTAATGCATAGAATGGATGAGGCCTGGTACCAAACATACATATTGATACCATTCCTCATTCCATCAGCATTACAATGAGCCCATCCTCTGATTTCTACGTCGACTAGCTTCGTCTGAGTCACAGGTTATCATGCAACATATCACGTCTTCATGAGAGAGTCTCGCTGGTCACAGAAAGGTGGGTCACCCTTTATAGATACATACATACTTTGCACAGTACAAGCAGCACTCGAGTTGAGGGGGGGATGAGGGGGGATGGCATCCCCCCTGAAATAAAAACAGTAAAAATCATCCCCCTTCTAAAACTGCCATCCCCCCTTTCCATCCCTTATGTCATTTTATCAATGAACGTGGTATTACTGCTATTTCAATATTTAGTTTTGTGCATATTGAGTAAAATACTGTGGGCGAGGGGGCACGCACACATGCAATGACATTTTTACCAAGTCACTGACACTGAAGTCACTGACGCTGTGGGGATGCTAAAATTGTCCCCATATGATTGTCCCCAAAATTCACCATCCCCCCTGATTTTCTTTTACAACTTGAGTACTGAGTACAAGTACCAGACAACGAAATGCAATTTAGCATCTAACCAGAAGTGCAAATAGTGATATAAAAATATGATATAAAAACATGACAGTGATAGTGATATGTACAGTATGGCAAGTACGGTAGTTTAGAGGTACATACAGTTATGAGCTATGTACAGTTAAGGTAGCTTATGTACAGTTGTACACTTGTATTTAACTCCATCCTGTTCGGAGGTGCCAGATTGATTGACATTAGCACTTTCCACAATACAGGAACTTAGGGTTTATTTGATTATCTGAAGTAGCTGTCCAACTAGCCCAAGGGACACCCTCCAAGCAGTGCTCTCATTAGATAATTGCAGCTTGTTAGAGGTCTTTAAAAGGATTTCAGACATAGATTTGGAAGGAATTATTGAACCAAAAGTGTAATTGAGAGAAAAAAACATAGTTGGTTAAAAACAAAAAATACTTATTTTTTAATCTTTAATCTTTAATCTTTCTGCAACAAAATTGGACAAGTGTCTAGTCCTCCACCAAAACATTGGTTAATTGCCAACAACAAGAGATTTGGGAGGAAAAAATAAAAAGAAGTGGTTGCAGTCCATTAAAAGTTGTTTTCTTTCCTCCAACTTATCCTCAAGTACAACTAAAAACAAGCCCACAGGAAACAGTTCACAGGAAACAAGCAACAAGCAACTCAAGCAACGACAAGGTTACCTAAGAAATGCAGTGTTTATATCGCTAAATATGAGCAACAGCACTAGTCCTTTTTGAGCCAAGCTTATCTCTTTCAAACTGATACACACTATCGGCATATGAAATATAGCCCTGTGTAATAAAATGTTCTTATTTTTCGAGCAAGCGTTCACTAACTAACTGACCCTGCCCACTCTGGCCTCCTGCATTTAATTTTAATAAGTATGAACATTGCAGAGGGGGAAAACTAGAAGCTTGATGTGGGGGGGGGGGGGGGGGTACTCCCTCTGGAGATTCAGGCACTTCGGAGGCAGCACACCTCACAGTTTGCCTGTGAGTGTGGTGAATAATAGCCTTGGAGAGGCAGGGGACACAATGCTTCCTATCTCGCCTAGCATATTGTTTCCCTTGTGCTTTCGGCTCCCTTTGAAAATGGTCTGTGAGGTTCCGAGTGTCTCGAGTCTGTACCCAAGCTTTTCTTTTCTTTTCTTTTCTTTTTTTCTTTTTCTCCTCTGTCCTCCCCACGCAGCGGCACACTGTCAGCTCTGCTGTGGCGGGCCCCATCTTCTCCTTAATTATAATTGGGTGCAGCTTGGAGGTAATCACAAATGTGATCCCCGGGACTAACTCTGCTGTGTGAGCTGTGATGAGAAACACCATTCAGATCTGCCTATCGAACGAGCTGTGACATCCTCATTTCCTACCTTCATAATCCTCAATGAAGAGGAAGGACTTGCGTTTGTGTATTGTGTGTGTGTGTGTGTGTGTGTGTGTGTGTGTGTGTGTCAGGGCTCTCAAGTCTCACGCATTGGGCGTGAGACACACGCATTTCAACCCGTTCACACGCTCACACGCCACACCTTGTCTCACACCCAATGCGTGAGACTTGAGAGCCCTGGTGTGTGTTGTGTGTTTCAACCTTAATTTTGTGTCTTCAATTCCATCAATGATCATGCTAACAACCTAAAGTTCAGTCGTCATAAAGATGTACAGTATGTGTTGGTGAACTGGCATTAAATATGAAATCATACCCTCTTGTAGAGAGATGAAATAGATGAAATAAAAGAGAATATGATCACTGACCGAAACATTCTTATACCTCTTCACACCCATGAGTAATAAACAGACTGTAGCTTCCTACTGTATTGTATCTCTATGAGTTTCCCAGTCTCTCTCCATCTATTCTCTCTTCTTACTCTCTCTCTTTCTCTCTCTCTCTGTCTTTCCCTCTTTCTTTCTTTCTTTCTTACTTTCTCTCCCCCCCCCTATCTTTCTCTCTCTTCATCTCTCCATCTATTAGCAACCAAGGGAGAGTGAAAATGGGACTCTTAGGAAGGCATCATAGGGCTGTGGGGAATATTAGCCAGGGTGTTTTTCTGGCCTTTTGAGAACTCATCTCTCATTCTCATTTCCTCACATATGACATGTAACATATGGCCTGCTGAAGAGTTATGGAGTATTGCAGTCAGATGCTGTAGTGGATGGCCACACACACACACACACACACACACACACACACACACACACACACACACACACACTGGATGGATGGCTTCATTATAGGGCACCACCTGTGACATGAACTCATCTGTAATCTTATACCTACTGCATGCTTTCCCACTAGCTGTAGGTAGGTATGACCTTGACTCCTCTCCTTGTTTTAGTAAGCATGTTGTGTTGATTCTTGACATACTCTCATTGCATTCTCTTCTCTGTCTCGAACAATCTTTAACAGTGTGATCCCATACGGTCCCATACGGTCCCATACGGTCGACAAACCCTAAAACATGTTCCTCCATGTCGAATCCTAAATGTTATAGTAAGAATACACATTCGATTCGATTCGATTAGATTAGATTCAATGTTATTGTCATTGCTGAGTACAAGTACCAGACAACGAAATGCAGTTTAGTTTAGCATCTAACCAGAAGTGCAAATAGTGACATAATGATATAACAAACAGTATATATCAGTGGAGGCTAGTGACGGTAGAAATCTGAGGATGGGCTGTAATTCATGGAATGGAATAAGGAACTGTATCAGAGTTTGATACCATTCCGTATATTTTTTCATGCATAAAAATGAGGACAATCTCCGATTTCTACACCAGGCACCAGGCTCCCGTGGTATACATGTATCACAAACACATTTTCAATAAGGCTCCGTTAGGGGCAATTGACCAGTGTAGCCACCATCCTCAGCCATCTCAGTAGCCTTGTTTCTATCCCAACCACGGAACCCCAGAGAACATTTGACAGCACACTTCTAAAGTGACCCCATATTGAGATCCGAGTGAAAATTGTCAGCAGGAACATTTCCAATTGGTATCTGATTGACTGTGTTAAGGGAATGGCAGGGCAATTCACTTCCCCCAGTGGTTTAAATGGCCACTCGCCAGGGCTGATATGAATATTACAGTGACGAGAAGGGGCTGTGGGCTATTCAATCTCTGGGCTCTGTGTCCCAGGTGGATGTGTTGCCATAAGCCAATCTTGTACCAGACATGTATTTATTTTTTGGTATGGGGGTTCTTATTTTGAAATATGATTGGGTTCATGATTGGAGTCCGTGTGGCATTTTCTTTTATTCAGGTATTTAGATTTGATATCGTGAGTGTTGACCTACTGTACCTTGAGTCCATTGCTACATGTGTGTATTGTGTGTAGGTGTGGAGAAGGGGGAGATGGCACTATGAGCTGTGGAGAAAAAAAAATCCTCTCCAAGGACAATAAATCTGAAACCCTGTTCTGGAATCATTGCTCATTTGTTTTGCTCTATGATATTACGAGGCCTATAATCAAGTGGATTAAGTCTCCAGGACCAGACTTAAGCCCTCTGTTGGTGTATTGCTTCTGTATTATACCTAAGTATGTGCCCACTCAGATGTAGAATACAATGTGCAATGAACAGCAACTATTCTTATTGGCTGTACAGGACAGGGCACTGGACCGTGTTCTAATATCCTACTGTGTTGAAGAGCCTGAATGCTTTCTGATATGAGGGTTCTGCTGTTGTGGTTCTTTTCAAATGTGTCCACTAGGATCTGAAGATATCAATGTTGTGAAGACTATGACGTGTGAGACGCTTGCCAGATATTCATATGCTGAGGGGTTGGTAGGATGCACTGTGAAAGACACAAGTGCATGCGCGCGCGCACACACACACACACACACACACACACACACACACACACACACACACACAAATGAATTCATTTGAAAATATAAGATTCGCCTGGATGGAGTTTTTCCATGTAAATCACTCCCTGCAATTACCGTAATAAAAACAGATGCCTTTGTAAGTTTGGAGTCTTAAGTTGTTATTATTTCGAAACAACAAAGGAGAAGCGAGATTTGGCAGGTACATGGTTGAGGATGAAAGCACGAGAGAATTATCCACTAACACACTGAGGAGTCATCCAGATGATCCATCTCTAGCATGACATGTCGTCCTGGGAAAACATGCCAAAATGTGATGTCGTCTGAAAGTCCCCAGTCTGTCACTTCTGTGCGCAGTGCCCAAGGCTTCAAAGATATAAACAAACAGTTTTACACACATTAACTGGCCTATGAGATTTGGTACATTTGGGTTTGAATGTTACGACTTGATTTGAGGATTTCTATTGAAGCTTAGCTTCTAAGCAACATCTGGTTTATGTGTGTTGATTTTCCAACAGTTAGTTCCGACTAAGTCATTTATTGGACAAGAGGCATTCCATGAGTGCCGATATACAGTATAATAGTCTGGGACTTTTAACTATATGTATAAGATGTTCTACTAAATGACCGTTAGATACGCACAGATGTTCTACTAAATGACCGTTAATTAGACTACATTGTTTGTGTTCAGGTTACTAGGCAACAGTCCATTTGAAGTTCAGTTGCGGAATTTTTTGTTTGTTTATTTTTATGATTAAATAAACAAACAAATCATAATCTGTTGTCGCTTATTACTGTTAACTAAGAACTGTTATATAAAAACTGTTATATAAAAGAAAATATCACACTTGAGGTCGTGCTGTTATACTGAATATCAGCACGGCTGTGATTGTCTTCGGTACTCGGCCTGCGTACCTACGACCGAATCACAGCCGTGCTGATATTCAGTATAACAGCACTCCCTCTCGTGTGATATTGCTTAATTAAAGCATGTTTGTTTTTTTAGGTTTCGCTGTTATTAGCTGTTACTGATCGGCCTGAATACATGTAGCGGGCTAGCCATCTAGAGTTATAAGTCTATGAAGGTATTAATTCATTTGTTGAAAACAGTCTGGTAATGATTCATTATAATCTCATAAATATGTCTAATTTTTCAATTAGTATGTCCGACCCAGAGGCCACAGCCTTTAGGGGAGACAGAGCAGCTTCTATTCAATTAAAACTAGAACTTAGGTGAGTCCTGATTCAATCTCCGTTCTTGGCTTGGATCCCACAACTGTGCCCTGAATGGGAATTTAAGTTTTCACCAAATGACAGGCAGACATGAGAAACATAACACAGTAAAGGCCGGTTTAGGCTTCTGCGTAAAGTCGACGCCGTAGGCTACGCGTAAGCTTACGTAGTCCCGCGTGGACGTGCGTAGCCTGGACGTGCTCCTCTCAAAAAATCTATCCACGCGTCAGAGCGCACGTTAACCGTAAGCTCTGTGATTGGTCCGCTTGGTAGCACATGATTCAGACAAGATTCCGACTCTCTCGTCGCCCAAAATGCGGAAGTCATGACAGAAATGTCATTCACCTTTTCTGTAATTACTTATTAATAAAGATTTGAAAAATTATGATAACCATCGTATTATCTTAGTTTAATGTCATTTCAATGCATCATAGAACTTTTATTTACAACAACATAACAACAAAAAGATCGCTATTATGCCGCTTAGAGCTTTGAGCTCCGTTGAGTTCCTAACCGGAAGAGGCACAGCACAGGGGCTGAAAACACACTGCCACCTAGCGATGTGACGGTGTAATTGCAGCGCGGCCTACGCAGAAGTGTAAATTGCGAGACCTACGTAAGACTTTACGTAAGCTACGCACGTAAATTCGACGCAGAAGCCTAAACCGGCCTTAAGTCTGGCAGCCTTCATGAAAATTCATAGCACCACAAATAATTTAAGAGCGATGAGACAAAACATATGTCAATAATTCATACAGCTTTTGGCCAGCTGTCAGTGTTTGCGATGACACTGAAATATGAATCAAATGCGACATTATAGCCAAAGCAAAACATCTGAACAGTTCATCACTTTTCGAAAACAAGGATCAATGATATCCAAAACTCTTCACATGTAAGATGATATCACAGCCAACATCTCCATTCAAATTTGTTGTGGTTTCATCATATTGTTGCAATATCAGTTCAAAGCCCCAAAAACGTCAACCTAATATTTATCACTTCACTAGCCAATAGCCACACACTTCTCTTCCAAGCATGGCAAACCAGTTGAAAATCAACCCACAGCCAACAGCTGCTGAAAAACACTGACACTGATATTGATGAGCTTCCTCCACTACACTTTTCTGCACTGATGAAATCAAAATACAATCCCCAACACAAGCAATCCAACCTTAACCCTGCGGTCAACTGCGGTGACATTTCCCCCGGGCAGGACATAGGACGTTGTTTGGTTTCCTTTGCAGTCTGTTGATTACTCCACATTCACTGAGCTGTGAAATGGGGGGCTGGGGAGAGTGGCGGGATGAGTTTTCCAGCTCCAGATTGGTGGTAACTACATGGAACTGGGTGAAAGGAAGATGTTTTTCCGTCTAGTTGCATTGAGACTGTCTGTGTGTCCATTAGCATGCAGGTGGAGTTGACTTTGATTGGCTTTGCCAGTGACTCATCTAGCCAGATTCCCAGGGCTTGGCTGGAAAGGCCTTGTCATATTGTGAGTGTCATTGAGTGAGAGGCTTGTGTGTGTGTGTGTGTGTGTGTGTGTGTGTGTGTGTGTGTTTGTGTTTGTGTTTGTGTGCGTGTGTGTGTGTGTGTGTGTGTGTGTGTGTGTGTGTGCGTGTGTGTGTGTGTGTGTGTGTGTGTGTGTGTGTACGGGTGTGTGTGTGCGTGCGACTGTGCTGTTATGTTTGATAACATAGGTTATGCTATGCTTAGTTTATTACACATATTCATTACGTTATGTTACGTGACACAGGAAGTTTTGGTTTGGGCTTGGAGGGTGGAAGTTAAATAAAGCTCAGTGGGTTTTGCAACTGAACCATGTGTCTATGTCAGTTCTTTACTACATAACATTTGGCAACGAAGATGGCTGGGTTTAGTCTTCCCCCACACAACCCAGATTGCGTTGCAAGTGGAATCAGGTTCAGAATGTTCTACCTTGCTAGCTAGCCCTGCCCCCCAAACGACCACAGACTATCACCGGCCACTGACGTCATCACAGGGCTTTTCCCAAAACACTGATGGAAACATGCCTGTGCAACAGATTGCCAGACAGCGCCCTCCTATGGGTCCCACGGGCAACTGCGCTAATTGTGGATCCAATTCTAGTGGTCACCACATTTGGGTCACCACAGTGTCCCGCCCATGGGCAGATCTGCCACAATTGCTCTAAATTGAATCACTTCTCTAAAGTCTGCCATTCTGCCCCAACCAATGTGCCACCGCAACACAGGCGCTCCCAACCCAGCTCTGAATGCACCGAAAGCAATGTAGTCTCTACACAAGCATCTTTTCGGACATGCACAGTACAGCCAGCAGACATTAGTGTGCCACTCCTCCTGGATATGGGTGCTGCAGTATTTCTCCTCAATCTGGGGAAATTATTTTCCCACATGCCACGGCAAAGACCATCCACACGGCTGTATGGGTACAGCAACTCCAAGATTGAGATAGGGGGCCCCCTCCAATTGCCTGTCCGCTACGGTACGAGGTACCTACCCTCCTCCACTTTCCATGTGGCACAGCGAGGAGCCAACCTCCTTGACCTGGACCTCTTCACTGGACTGGGTTTCTCTCTGAGGGACAGCAGTGGAGCTGCTATACTGCAGGTCTCGCTTACAGTGCGACAGGAGTGACCGGAACTGTTTGACGGCCTAGGCTGCAACCCCTAGTTGACCCTGCAGTGGCACCCGTCATTCAGCCCCTCAGACGCCTGACCCTCACCTTCCGCGGGTGTCGCCGCTGAGCTCGCCTCCCTGTTGGAAGAAGACATCATTGAGCCGATAAACTTGGATATCAAGCCTGGTGGTAGCAAAGAAGAAGACGGGGGGACTACGCATCTGTGTGGATCTACGCCAGGTGAACAAAGCTGTCATTCTGGACAAGTATCCTCTGCCAACAGCGGAAGAGCTCACCACTCTCTTCCATGGCTCAACAATCTTCTCAAAGTTGGACTTGCACCGAGGCTACTACCTTCAAGTGCCTCTTCATCCAGTCAGCCAGGACCTGACGGCATTTGTGACCCATGCTGGTGTCTTCAGGTACACACGCATGCCTTTTGGCCTTACCTCTGCCCCCAGTTGCTTTCAAAAGGTCATATCCACGATCCTCGCAGGGGTCTCGGGGGTGGTGGTGTACCTGGATGACATTGTGGTGCACGGGCCAGACCGACCAACCCACGACACACGTCTGCACAGAGTGTTTGAGGTGCTCGCCAGGCACCACCTGACGCTGAACGGCGAGGCCTGGCCCTGGCCTCCTCGCCCCTGGGAGCATGTCCAACTTGATATCTGTGGGGAAATCCATGGCCGCGGTGTTCTCCACCACCAGCCAAGTGGCCGGAGGTGGTACCAGTGTGGGACAGTGACGTCACACGCCATAATCCGGATACTAGATAGCCTTTTCGCACACGCTGGGGAGTGCCAAAGGCTGTGACAAGAAACCATTGCCACACGACAACAGGAGACAAAGAAGAGGGTGGACAAAACGCGCAGGGCAAGGGCACCGTCCATCCAGGTCTCTGACTGGGTCAGGGCTCGACGCCCACATCGAGACAACAAGATGGCCTCATTCTGGTCTGAGCCCAGGCAGGTCAGACGCCTGTTGGGGCCTGCTACATTCCTGCTCGACGACAGCTCGCGATGGCACGCTAGGAGACTGAGGAAAGTTCCGGTTCCCTTTTCCGGGCATGCAGCTGCAGCTCGAGCCCCACCACCGTCTCTCTACGCAATGGGCACTGACCCTGGCCCACCTCCTCATCCAGTACCGGATGCGGCACCAGCACGAGAGCCAATGGGGTTGGAGCCCAGACCGGTGTGGCTTAGAACCCGTCCTGTTCCCTTGCAGGACTATGCCACATCCTCCCATACTTAGTCTAGTCTCAGGCTAGCAGTTCATGAACTTGGTTATATGATACAGGGCTGCCAAGTCTCACGCAATTACCGTGAGACACACGCATTTCAACCAGTTCTCACGCTCTCACGCCGCAACTCTATTTCTCACGGCGAGAAATAACCATTTGTTTTACGGGACTTTTATTTTTGAAATTCCTTGAAAAAAAAAAGTTACCGGACATGAGTTTCGTGACGTCCTCTTTCTGCACTCGCGTTATTATGCTTGCGCGTGCGCAGTCGGAGCGGGAGACGAGCGTTGCATCTGTGTTCACTGCAGCATGAAACGGACGGCCAAAACGGTAGGTACATCTCACCTCATTCGAATTAGAATCCAGGTTCTTGATTAAAAATGTAATCACTTAACTGCTTGCGAGGTAATTGATACTGTGAGCTCGTAATTGTAAAACTAAAACTGTGAGCAGTGAGCTCGTAAAAGGATATTTAGCGAAGTACGATGTTGGCCCTGGTGGTGGGCGGGGGGGGGGGGGGGGCGATGTTTCAGACCAGACGGATTTTCTTCTAAACCAACGTTTAGTTGTAAAAACTACCTCAAATCAGCACTTCTGATTTTGAATCATCATTGCATTTTGTCTGTTTAAAGATGTCATCGAAGCAGAAAGCAGGGAGCAGTAAGCAGGCAGACCTGCAGTGGAGGAGGAAGTGGCAGAGACAGTGGAGGAGGAAGTGGAGGAGGCAGTGGAGGAGGAGGTGGAGGAGGAAGTGGAGGAGGAAGTGGAGGAGGCAGTGGAGGAGGAAGTGGAGGCAGTGGAGGAGGAAGTGGAGGAGGAAGTGGAGGAGGAAGTGGAGGAGGCAGTGGAGGAGGCAGTGGAGGAGGAAGTGGAGGAGGAAGTGGAGGAGGAAGTGGAGGAGGAAGTGGAGGAGGAAGTGGAGGAGGCAGTGGAGGAGGAAGTGGAGGAGGAAGTGGAGGAGGAAGTGGAGGAGGAAGTGGAGGAGGAAGTGGAGGAGGAAGTGGAGGAGGCAGTGGAGGAGGAAGTGGAGGAGGCAGTGGAGGAGGCAGTGGAGGAGGCAGTGGAGGAGGCAGTGGAGGAGGAAGTGGAGGAGGAAGTGGAGGAGGAAGTGGAGGAGGCAGTGGAGGAGGAAGTGGAGGAGGCAGTGGAGGAGGCAGTGGAGGAGGAAGTGGAGGAGGAAGTGGAGGAGGAAGTGGAGGAGGCAGTGGAGGAGGAAGTGGAGGAGGAAGTGGAGGAGGAAGTAGAGGAGGAAGTGGAGGAGGAAGTGGAGGAGGAAGTGGAGGAGGCAGTGGAGGAGGAAGTGGAGGAGGAAGTGGAGGAGGCAGTGGAGGAGGAAGTGGAGGAGGAAGTGGAGGAGGAAGTGGAGGAGGAAGTGGAGGAGGCAGTGGAGGAGGAAGTGGAGGAGGCAGTGGAGGAGGCAGTGGAGGAGGAAGTAGAGGAGGAAGTGGAGGAGGAAGTGGAGGAGGAAGTGGAGGAGGCAGTGGAGGAGGCAGTGGAGGAGGAAGTGGAGGAGGAAGTGGAGGAGGCAGTGGAGGAGGAAGTGGAGGAGGAAGTGGAGGTGGAAGTGGAGGAGGAAGTGGAGGAGGAAGTGGCGGAGGAAGTAGAGGAGGAAGTGGAGGAGGAAGTGGAGGAGGCAGTGGAGGAGGCAGTGGAGGAGGAAGTGGAGGAGGAAGTGGCGGAGGAAGTGGAGGAGGAAGTGGAGGAGGAAGTGGAGGAGGCAGTGGAGGAGGCAGTAGAGGAGGAAGTGGAGGAGGCAGTGGAGGAGGAAGTGGAGGAGGAAGTGGAGGAGGAAGCGGAGGAGGAAGCGGAGGAGGCAGTGGAGGAGGAAGTGGAGGAGGCAGTGGAGGAGGAAGTGGAGGAGGAAGTGGAGGAGGCAGTGGAGGAGGAAGTGGAGGAGGAAGTGGAGGAGGAAGTGGAGGAGGCAGTGGAGGAGGCAGTGGAGGAGGCAGTGGAGGAGGAAGTGGAGGAGGAAGTGGAGGAGGCAGTGGAGGAGGAAGTGGAGGAGGAAGTGGAGGAGGAAGTAGAGGAGGAAGTGGAGGAGGAAGTGGAGGAGGAAGTGGAGGAGGCAGTGGAGGAGGCAGTGGAGGAGGAAGTGGAGGAGGAAGTGGAGGAGGCAGTGGAGGAGGAAGTGGAGGAGGAAGTGGAGGAGGCAGTGGAGGAGGAAGTGGCGGAGGAAGTGGAGGAGGAAGTGGAGGAGGAAGTGGAGAAGAAGGCAGAGAAGCAAACTAGAACAAATCAGAGAACTCATACTGGAGCAGCCACCTATAGGTCTAGTTTCAAAAGTGAGTGGTCAACGAAATGGCCATTCATCACCGCAGGCACTATCAGCTCCCACTATTGGTGCTGTGTGTGCAGGCAGGAGCACTCCTGTGCCCATCAAGGGGTCACAGATGTCAACAGACATATACAAGGCAAGGGGCATCAGGCCAAAGAAAAGGCACTACAGGCAGCAAGTAGTATTGCACAGTTTTATACCCCAGCTGGTGGCATGACAACACAAGAAGCCACGGTAAGAACACAATGTGAACACAATGTGCCATTTGCAGTGGCAGACCATTTTGGCCCATTGCTGAAAGATTGTTTTAAAGATTCCCCCACTGCACAGAAGTATAAGTGTGCCCGCACAAAAACATCGTGCATTATAAATAAGGCAGTGGCACCACATTTTATAAAGGAGTTGGTCATGAAGATGAGGGAAAATCCTTTCACATTGATCACGGATGGGTCAAACGACACAGGTATTACTTTTGACAGCCTATATTTATATTTTTCCATACTTTCCAGCACCCATTTTATAGATATTGTAATTCACCAAACTTTAGTTTGACGTGTAGCTTTAATCTGATCGACATGTACTTTATCATTGCAGGACGAGAGAAGATGAACCCACTCACTGTGCGGGTATACGACGATGACACTAGAAAAGTTGTCCATCGGTTTTTGGATATGTGCACCACCAGCGGCCATAGCTGTGGCACGGCTGAAGTCATCTACCAAAAGATGAACGAGGTCATGGAGAAACACGCCATACCATGGGGAAACTGTGTGAGTTTGTCCGTTGACAATGCACCGGTCAATACAGGAGTCCGAAATTCCATTGCCTCCAGAATTCGCAATGAAAATGGCAACATCTATGTTCATGGGTGCCCCTGTCACATCGTCCACAACACTGTCCACAAAGCTGGGCTGGCGTTCTTAGAGGCGAGTATAACCATGTATGCTTTCAATTACCTATCTGTTAACCTAATGCCAAGTAAAATGGTTTGTTGTGCTGTAATGAATCTATGACCAAAATGTAATGTGATTGTGAATCATCATGTATTGCAGGTGTCTGGATTTGATCCAGAGGATCTGACAGTGGATGTGGGATACTGGTTTAGAGGTAGCACCAATCGGAAAGGTTACCTGACAGGTATGCACTTTAACCAGTCCCAGTCCCAATATAGTACAAATTAAATGCAGAACATTTTGATTAGATGGAAATTAAGAGGTAACATTCTTGTCATAGACTTTTGTGAGTTCTATGGAAGTGAGTACATGGAAATACTCCAGCACATTTCCATCCGATGGTTGAGCCTGGAGAAGTGTTTGACTCGTGTTCTGCGGCAGTATGGGCCACTGACCAGCTACTTCAAGTCATCAAGTAGGTCTAATTTTTCAATGATACGAATGCAAGATGTTTACAAGAGACTGAAATGTAAACTTAGTCTACACAACCTGTGCTTTTTTATTCACAGATGAGAAACAACCAAGGTTCAGGAGGCTGTTGGAAGCGTTCTCTAATCCAATGACGGAGGTGCACCTGCTCTTCTATCAAGCTACGTTGACTGTCTTCTCCACTTTCAACCTCCTCCTCCAGAAACAGAAGTCCTCCATCTTCCTTCTACACGATGAGGTAAAATGGGAGGGTCAGGATATGCTTCTGCCAATAATGTGATATACGTTTGTTCCTTTTTTCATTAAGTGCTATGTCTTAGGTCTAAAGTCATTTTGAAAATCTTTTCTGAAATACAATTTTGTAGATGACAAATTTCATCCGCAAGTTGTGCTCAAAGTTTCTGAAGCCTGTAGCACTGCAGGGCCGGAGAACACATGAAATCCTCTACAAGGACCCGTCAAACCAACTGCCAGGTGACTCCAAGTTTTAGATAAGCAGCAAGTGGAGAGGTTCCAACAGGCAGCACTGGCATTTCTTTTGAGGGCTGTGGAGTATGCCATGGAGAAACTACCCCTGCGAGAGCCCCTGCTCAAACATGCCATGTTAATTTTTAATTTTAATTAATTTTGCCATTTAGCAGACGCTTTTAATCCAAAGCGACTTACAATTACGAATTACAGGGACATTCCCCCTGGAGTAACTGAGGGCTAAGTGCCTTACTCAAAGGCACACTAGTAGTGGTGTGGTTTCAGGCGGGATTTGAACTCACAACCTTCCGATCACAAGTCCAACTCACTATCCACTAGACCACCACTACCCCTCATGTTTGTTGACGTCCAGCAGAGGACAGAGTGTGGTGTGGAAGATGCCTTGTGCTTTGTTGACAGGTTAGGGTTGACAAGTTCTGATCATTTTGAATAGATTGTTAAGTTTGATAATCACATCTGAAAAACAAACCCTGCTGTTCCAGCTGCTGTAACTATATCTGATCAGTGCACATTGTGTTCTTTTTAGATTTGCTGAACTTCTCCCGTACCAAGGACCTCAAGAGCATGACAAACTCAGCGAGGAGTTTCTGGATTACCAGTTCATGGACATTCCCATGCCGCCAGACCCAGCCACATTCGACGTTGAGAGCTTTTGGGGGAACATGGCATCAGAGAAGAATAAGGTAATAATTATTCTGCACCCTTTGACATACTACACATTGACTTAATCAACTTGCTGCATAAGAAAATCCTTGAGTAATTAGGCTTCCTATGTACATTTTTCTAAGGTGAACGGGATGAGCAGATTTGGGAGAATCTCTCATATTGCCAAATTGGTTTTGGTACTTCCGCATTCAAATGCTGATGCAGAACGAGTGTTCTCTGTGGTGGGGCTGAACAAAACCAAAACCCGTAACAGTCTGGCTCTTGATGGAACCCTTTCATCCATCATGACGGTGAAGATGGCTGGCCTCGAGCCAGAATGTTTCAAGTGGGAGCCCCCTACCTCTGTTATTAAGGCATCAAAATCTGCCACAAACGCCTACAACACAGAGTTATGAACACCGCTTGTAAGGGTTGGGGTTGTTGTACTGCATAAGATGTTGTAACTTTATAGGTCACATGGTTGATTGACAGTTAAAAGCAGGGTTCGAGTTATGTGGGAGCCAATGGGAGCTGAGCTCCCATAAGGAAGGTCTGAGCTCCCATGAAAGCAGTAAAATCATACATCTGTGGGGGTCGCTAATAATACATTACCATTTGAATAAATAAATGAATCTGAATCTGAATACATTACCACAACCAGTATTTGATCATAAATGTCATGTAATGAGTATTATTTATATTTATTTATATGATAAATATTCTAAAATAAACACGTTTTCCAAAAGAACTACCCGCACCAGCATTAATCTCCTGTGAATGACAGTATGCCTTTGACTGCCTGCACTTTACCACCAAGACACTATGGGGCGCAGTAGAATATTGTGCAACAGCAGAATATGATCGTTGAGAGCTTGCGAACGTGAAAACACGGTTATTGAGAAGAAAATATTCAGTAGCTAGCTATCATGCCGCCCAAAAAAAGGCCACTGCTGCCGACCGAGTCGACAAGCCTGGAAAGTTTCGGGTTTTCATCCAAGAAACCAAACTTGAATTCAGCTGCACCTGTTATGACACCTAACGTTGAAACTGTTGAAATAGCAGAGCTCAAACAAAAGCAAGTGCTTCCGAAGAAACATAATATATTTATGTAATAATATTTATGTCAGGTGCGATGTCACTGGAAATGGAGATGTGGACAATGTGTCGTGCTAACAGGGAAAGTGAATGGACTGTATAGCAAAAACATCAAAATTATTGGCCGAGATACCCGTGACTATCGCTTATAGCTGTTGTTTCATGTGGTGCTGTTGATGTGGTGAAATTAGTAGCCTATGGCTAATTAAAACTTGTAAGTCCCAACGCTGTGTGGGCATGATTCGCGCGCATGCATGAGAACATTTCGCACTGTTATTTTGGAGACCCCCACAAAGCTCAGCTTATAACTCGAACCCTGGTGTCATATTACTCTGACACATTCAGACAAAACAAAGTGTGTGTGCACGCGTGCATGTGTGTGTGCCTGCGTGTATGTGTGTGTGTATGTGTGTGTGTCCGTACGTGTGTGTGTGTGTGTGTGTGTCTGTTCATATATGTGTGTGTGCGTGTGTGCGTGTGCGTGTGTGTGTGTGTCTGTCCTGCTCCTCAGTGCTGCTGCACCCTGGGGACCATGTCCTGGACGATCCTGAGGGTCCTGTCCTGAGGCAGCTGGGGTCCGGCCGTCACAGGGGCTGGATGAGCTTGAGCAACAGCAGACCTACGTGGGGGGTGAAGGCTGCTCCACGCCAAGTTAGCAAGGAGACGTGAGTAGCGGCTTCATTCATCGGCACGTCCACGTACAGATATAGGTCATATTAGGTCATATTATTATTACACTCACATACAGTGTGTTACTTTAATGTACATGTTAATGTAACGTGTGTGTGTGTGTGTCCTCCACTGGCTAGGCCTGTGCGGCGTGGGCCTAAGGTGGTCATGTTGTCGACAGGTCACGCCGAGGTCAGACACAAGACAGAGTACACCCAGATAATGATCAGTCACATCCTCCTCTGTTACTATGGCAAGCGGCCACCGACAGTAGTCTTGGCAACATCCGCTTAACATCACATTGGGATTTGTGGTTTTCAATATTCATGTCTTAGGCATTATGGGATTCAAAGTTTGTCATTGCAGAGTACAACGAAATGCATTTATGGCATCTAGGCAAACGGGTCACAGCTATTATAGGCGACCCCGGAGCAATTAGGGGTTTAGTGCCTTGCTCAGGGACACTTCGACACGCGGCCCACCAGGGATTCGAACCGCTGCAAGCTGCCGACTTTTGCGATCGTTAGACACCGGATCTACCGATTGAGCCACCGATCACCCCCGCTACATAAATGTGTGCTTTGTATGTGTTTGGATCAGGAACATGAAGGCGCCGTCCTGTCGCCGTGCCGACCCGAATGCATTCTGGCCGGGTCAGGATAATCACGTCCGATTGTACTTGCCCCGCGTGGAGATCACCCCCGTGTGACCCCACTTCGAGCACATCGTCCGCTCCCTGGCCCCGAGTCCAGGAAGCTGGCCCGTCAACGACATGGGTTACTCCACCTCAGGGGACATCGACGGGCGCAAGGCCTACATCCTGTAGAGCTCTTGACTCCGTGTTGAAGTTCAGTCACATTCAAGTGTCTTGACTCTATGCAGTTGAGTTTATTTTGCCTGTAAAGGTCATAATAAAGACTAACCCTGATAAACAGGCATTTGTGTCCCAGGTGTATATACGTTTCTCTGACACATTTACATTGATGCTAAAACTTACATGTTTTTTTATGTGCACTGTCCCACTGACCCACTGTCAACTTAAGGGCTAAACAAATACATCAATCCAGCTGCTTAGAGCTAGCATAACGTTTTAAAGGTAAATTTGATTAATTTATGCGTGTGATTATGATGTGTTGATGTGATCTGTTGATTTGTGTCCTTCAATAAATCATTATTGGAATGTTCCATTACAGAGCACTATATACTGTCTATGTCAAATATCAACAGATAAAGTATCTGAGACTCTGAAGAGGATCATTGTTTTTTAATCTAAAGTCATAGATCTAAACTCATATAGCATGTCATTTGTCTTTTACTCTAGTAGTTTAGGAGTAAACAAATCCTAAAAAAAAAAATCCTCTTACACATACGATGAGTGTATGTGGGTTATTTGTCTCAGTTGAACCTAGCCAGATATTATCCTATGCAAGTCTGATGGACTGCATAGAGTCCAAGACTTTGTCATGTAGGCTATCAAAATAAAAAGACAGTTTCAAATAAAATCCTTCTTTCACTCACTCTATACAGTTTGATAGTGTGATAGATAAATAAAAAGGTGTAAAAGGGGCGCAGGGGTTAAGGCAGCCAGCTAGAGGTCTGAAGGTTAGATACTTAATTTAATTTAATGTTGTTGTTTTTTTACATTTAATGCAAATCGATTTACAATATCTGTCTTAGTAAGTGAATCATCTATCCTTCAGTAATCATAAGAAAAAATAAATTGAGAATTTCCAATTCGGGCTTGTGTGAGCATTGATGACACAAGCCTGATTCTCATTCGAGGAATCACTATTCTATTTATATCTATATCTTGCCCTTATATCACTATTTGCACTTCTGGTTGGTTGCTAAACTGCATTTTGTTGTATTGTACATGTTGTATGACAATAAAGTTGAATCTAATCTTATCAAATCTAATCAACAGATCATTTTCATGCGCTGTGTGGCTGCTCTAACCCGTTAAAATGAAATGCACAAGCGCCACTGACACTGACGTCCGTGGTGTGGTCCTGGCGTAACATGTCCTATTCTTCACACATGGTACTGTCAGCTGTCAGAACATCAAGACTATGCCTGAAGTGACCTGATCAACTATCATGCTTTCACCATCCCTGCATCTGCCTACGTTTCCCAGGTCGGTCCAATTGGTTGGCATACATAGGTTCCATTACTGACAGCCCACCCAGCCAATGCCAAAAGCAACATTTAATTTAAATCTCTTGAAGTAGAAGTGGAATTCCATCAGTAAATTCCTCCGCTCTTGTCGTTCTAGAACTCCGACGGCTGCTACTCTGGCCTGGGCAGCGTTCTAGAACTCTGGCCTGGGCAGCGGTGTCAGTAGCAGGCTGTGGAGCTGGGGAGATTCTTCATCAGGGAGTTCTACACCGTCTTTGACAGACAGAACAACATGGTGGGTCTGGCCCAGGCAGTGTAAGCAGAACCAGACACACCTCCACAGAGCTCAAATATCCCTAACAATAAGTCCTCTAATAGAGAGTAGTATGTTTTATTTGATGCTAGAAATTATGGAGAAGATCAAAGATGGAAAGATGTGCATAACTGCCTATGTATTAAATATATTTGAACATTGCAAAAACATTGTCTGTGTAATTGATTTTTGGGGTGTATGGGTGATCTATGTATCTGAGAGCTCATGTAGTGGGGTCACAGTACAGTCAAGCGACCATCTTTGCTTGCTGCCGTTAAGGCCAGAGGTAATAGAAATCACTTGTAGTCTTTTCTAACAGACCAGTTCTTTTGTATCTGAACAGGCACCAACATTAGGCTGTATCTTTTGACTTTTCAAGCTCTTTCGTTGAGGTAGAACCGTCCTCTTAGAGGTGGCACCTTTCTGTAATCTAAGAAAAAGCTGGGAAAAGCAGGGAAGTTGGACGGATGCTGGTGGTATTCCGCGCTGCAGCTGTGCTGCAACTACCTACAGTTATTGCTGTAGAACTTGTTACCTTTCAGAAGGACGCAACAAGGTGACCTCACTGACAACTTACTGTAAATTGAGTACGCCTACAGGTGAATGATTGTAGATAATCATGATGAGACTCGTCATGCCGAGGGCTCTTGTGTGCAGCGCTGGTTCAGCCCGTGGATCAGTATAAGGTGTTTATCTTGCTAGTTTAGACACTGTGTAACCTGTGTATCTTAATATAAGGTGTTTATCTTGCTAGTTTAGACACCGTGTAACCTGTGTATCTTAATATAAGGTGTTTATCTTGCTAGTTTAGACACTGTAACCTGTGTATCTTAATATCCCAAATCACTATAGTCCGTTAGGCCAATCATTCTCTTATCTCCTGTAAGAGTTAATAGTTCCTCTGCTGTTTATGGTTCTCTCAAAGCAAACAAGCTTTAGTTGATGTCCGTAGACCCCATGTCTACAGAACAAGCGAAGTCATAATTTGCCATCAATCCACACATAATACCCCAGAATGACAAAGTGTAAAAACATTTTTAGACTTTTCAGGACATTTATTACAGGTTTGCCACCATTACTCTTTTCTTTTCAATCTTCTCCCTCTCTTTTCTGTTTTCATCTCCTTCAGGATTTGACACTTTTTACATTTTTTTTAAATTATCTAAAATGCAAAAAGGTCAAATCAAATCAAATCAAATCAAATTTTATTTGTATAGCGCATTTCTTACAAGATGCAACTCAATGCGCTTTACACAATGAAAATGTTCAGTCAATCAGTCAATCAATCAATCAATACTGACAGAGCCGCGAGCAGGCAAAAGTAAAAACCTGTACACTATGTAGCCAGGAAAAATTCCCTTGCAGCCCTCTACACATAGAGCGACTACTAGCCAGTTTGCCTACCAGTACCCAGCGGTGGGCCCCCACACCCCCCCCCGGGGAGCCCCCGCCGCCCCACGCACCCAGCCCGCCCCACCACCAACACACCCGGCCCAGCCAAGCAAGCACAGACCCAAGAGGCCCCGCAAAAGGACGGCCAAGCAGGTGCCCGGCGGCGGAACAGACCAGGCACACGGGGAAGCCGGGGGGCCCCAAGGGAAGGCCAAGGGCCACCGGCACAAAGCAAGCAAGCAAGGGCAAAAACCTGTACACCATGTATCCAGGAAAAATTCCTTGCATATTATCGGCGTACACACTGTCCATAAATTTAGTGTTATATCTGCATCGTTCTGCATCCAGCATGATGTCAACAAACCGGCTAACCCTAACCCCAACCCCAACCCCAGCTTTGCTCTGCTTGAATGAATGAATGGTCTTTTTTACTCTTTTCTTTTCTTTTTATTACTCTTTTCTTTTCAATTTCCTCCATCACCTCCTTTTCTTTCCCGACTCTCTCTCTCTCTCCTCCTCTGCATCCCCTCCATCCTTTTCCTTTAGCAATCCTAAATAGGGTGAGTGGGCAGTTATCAAATACAGTACCATAGTCCTTTGATACTTCCCGATGGAGATAACAGAGCTATCACTCTGATAAACAATCCCCCCCTCCATATACCCCACTGAACTATTGCCCCCCGCTCGCACACACACACACACACTTGACTATGACTCTCAGTACCCCCCCCCCCCCCCCACCTTGGGATACTATAGATATGACAATGGAAAATGCCTACACTATGATGACAATGACAATACTTAATAATGGCTGCTCATCCCTGGTTAATGTGATCCCTCTATAACCGTTGCACTACTGGGTGGGTCTTACCTTCTCCACAGAAGCATATGAAGCCTGGGCTGCGCTCTGGACCTGTGGGGCTGCTCTCTGGGCCTGGGCCTGGGCCAGTCTCTCGGCTACTCTCTGGACTGCTCTCAGGGCCTGGGGCAGTCTCTCGGCTTCTCTCTGGGCCTCGAGGGCTGCTTCCTCGGCTCCCTTGGCCCAAGGCAACCGTGGCCACATGGCTACAATATGAAAAACAAGGAAGAGAATGTGAAATTAAGTATTTTAGATGTATATATTATTATTATATAATTACTCAATCATGTAACCTATAAAGTTAATCCTGTAACCTATAAAGTTAATCATGTAACCTATACAGTTACAACAATCCTATGAATACAGTCAGGCCGTCAAGCCCATAGACTTTTACTTGTCAAGGCAAATGTTTTATGTGCAAATCTGTAATTCAAGACTCTCTGGTAATTTACGCACAAGACCCACGTTGATCTCTACTCAGCGCACACACACACACACACACACACACACACACACCACTGGGTTGGTCCTCCAGGCTGGCTGCTGTCTGGGCCTTGTTGTTGTCCCTGGGGGCAGCCATGATGGGGGCGGCCCTGATGGGGGCGGCCCTGATGGGGGCGGCATTCATGGCTTCGATTAAGGCTTCGATCTCCTCATCGTTCCACTCATTTTCATCTTCCAGCAGTCCTCTCTGGTTAGTCAGGGCGTCGCTGTCGCTCCATGTTTTGAGCATATGCTCCTGTTGAGCTCTGTTCAGTTTGAGCCTCTCTTGCCAGAGCCTCTCTCCCTTCTCAGCCATCTCCTCTTTCTCCTTCCTCAGAAGTTCCTCCTCTTTCTTGTTCTTCAAACGCTGCTGTTCGGTTTCCTGTCTCTCTCTTTCCATCCTCTCCATTTCCTCACTCTCTCTCAAGTTCATCTTGCTCTCCCTCTTCTTTAACTTCTCTCTCTCTTCTTCCAGCAGTCCTCTCTGGTTAGTCAGGGCATCAGTGTCGCTCCATGTTTTGAGCATGTGCTCCTGTTGAGCTCTGTTTAGTTTGAGCCTCTTTTGCCAGAGCCTCTCTCCCTTCTCAGCCATCTCCTCTCTCTCCTTCCTCAGAAGTTCCTCCTCTTTCTTGTTCTTCAAACGCTGTTGTTGCATTTCCTGTCTCTCTCTTTCCATCACCTCCCTTTCTCTCTCCATCTCCTCACTCCTCCTCTCAACCTCCTCTGCCTTCTTCCAAACGGCCTCCTCCTTTGCCCTCAACTCCTCCCTGTCCTCCAATAAGGCTACTCTCTGGACTGCTCTCTGGGCCTGGGCCAGTCTCTCGGCTTCTCTCTTGGCCTGTAGGGCTGCTCTCTCGGCTCCCTTGGCCCAAGGCAACCGTGGCCACATGGCTACAATATGAAAAACAAGGAAGAGAATGTGAAATTAAGTATTTTAGATGTATATATTATTATTATATAATTACTCAATCATGTAACCTATAAAGTTAATCCTGTAACCTATAAAGTTAATCATGTAACCTATACAGTTACAACAATCCTATGAATACAGTCAGGCCGTCAAGCCCATAGACTTTTACTTGTCAAGGCAAATGTTTTATGTGCAAATCTGTCATTCAAGACTCTCTGGTAATTTACGCACAAGACCCACGTTGATCTCTACTCAGCGCACACACACACACACACACACACACACACCACTGGGTTGGTCCTCTGCTGTCTGGGCCTCCAGGCTGGCTGCTCTCTGGACCTGGGGGGCTGCTCTCTGGGCTGCTCTCTGGACCTGGGGGGCTGCTCTCTGGACCTGGGGGGCTGTCGGACTCTGGGCCGCTCTGTGGGCCCTCTGGTCCTGTAGGGCTGCTCTCTGGGCCTGGCTGGCTTCTCTCTGGCGTGCCTCTACCTGAGGGATACTTACCTTGATCACATTGGCATATGAAGCCTTGGGTTGGTTGTCCCCGGGAGCAGCCACGGCCATAGAGGCAGAGGTGGCCTCGGGTTCCGCTGTCCGGGCACGGGCTGCTTTCTGGGCTGCTCTGTGGGCTGCTATCTGGGCCTTGGCTACAATATGAAAAACAAGGAAGAGAATGTGAAATTATCCGACATGGATATAACGATTGTGCGCATGCGCCAACGTCTAAAAATTAAGTGTTAAATTATATTACATTATAGGTGAAAAATACGGGAGATTAACAGGAAAATATTTAAACGGGAGCACAGCTGGAAAGAAAGGTAAAATACGGGAGAATCCCGGGAAAAACGGGAGGGTTGACAGGTATGCATCTGAGTGGAATACAAGTTCCAATAGCCACATCAGTTACAGAGATGCATATGCTTCATACACATGTTTGAGGGCTTGAACTTAAGGCTTGAAGATTTATCAATTGGATTCTACAAAGGCAAAGTAAGGTCATCCCACTTCCTTTCTATGTTCCACATTAATATCACAGTGAGTACAGGGCAGGCTAGCTAGCTAGACATTAATAATATCACTAATATCACAAGCCCATAGACTTTGACAAGTAGCTAATACAGGCTTACCTTGCTTGTCACGCGTGTTGCTTCTTCTCATACCGAAGTTCAACTGGCCTGATACACTACCGCGTGGCTCTTGGGCTGCTATCTGGGCCTTGGCTACTATCTGGTCCTGGGCCGCTCTGTGGGCCCTCTGGTCCTGTAGGGCTGCTCTCTGGGCCTGGCTGGCTTCTCTCTGGCGTGCCTCTACCTGAGGGATACTTACCTTGATCACATTGGCATATGAAGCCTTGGGTTGGTTGTCCCCGGGAGCAGCCACGGCCATAGAGGCAGAGGTGGCCTCGGGTTCAGCCTGGACCTCTAGGGGGGAGGCTGCTCCCTGGACCTGGTTGCCCTCGGGGGCGGCCATGATGGGGGCAACCGTGGCCGAAGGCAGCCGTGGCCACATGGCTACAATATGAAAAACAAGGAAGAGAATGTGAAATTATCCGACATGGATATAACGATTGTGCGCATGCGCCAACGTCTAAAAATTAAGTGTTAAATTATATTACATTATAGGTGAAAAATACGGGAGATTAACAGGAAAATATTTAAACGGGAGCACAGCTGGAAAGAAAGGTAAAATACGGGAGAATCCCGGGAAAAACGGGAGGGTTGACAGGTATGCATCTGAGTGGAATACAAGTTCCAATAGCCACATCAGTTACAGAGATGCATATGCTTCATACACATGTTTGAGGGCTTGAACTTAAGGCTTGAAGATTTATCAATTGGATTCTACAAAGGCAAAGTAAGGTCATCCCACTTCCTTTCTATGTTCCACATTAATATCACAGTGAGTACAGGGCAGGCTAGCTAGCTAGACATTAATAATATCACTAATATCACAAGCCCATACACTTTGACAAGTAGCTAATACAGGCTTACCTTGCTTGTCACGCGTGTTGCTTCTTCTCATACCGAAGTTCAACTGGCCTGATACACTACCGCGTGGCTCTTGCTTGGCTCTCCTCTATAACAGCTCTGTCCAGCTCTCCTCTATAACAGCTCTGTCCACCTCTCCTCTATAACAGCTCTGTCCACCTCTCCTCTATAACAGCTCTGTCCAGCTCTCCTCCTCTATAACAGCTCTGTCCACCTCTCCTCTATAACAGCTCTGTCCACCTCTCCTCTATAACAGCTCTGTCCACCTCTCCTCTATAACAGCTCTGTCCAGCTCTCCTCCTCTATAACAGCTCTGTCCAGCTCTCCTCTATAACAGCTCTGTCCAGCTCTCCTCCTCTATAACAGCTCTGTCCAGCTCTCCTCTATAACAGCTCTGTCCAGCTTTCCTCCTCTATAACAGCTCTGTCCAGCTCTCCTCTATAACAGCTCTGTCCAGCTCTCCTCTCCTCTTGGAGCCACATTCGATTGGGACGTCAAATGTCACTATGACGTCATAAAGCATGTTTTCTGAACATTCTGATCTCAGGAGCTCCATTTTTAACCAAAGAAAATAATTAAAAACAATGATAATAATACAAATAATAATATTAAAAAGCCCCATATGTATTCATCTCTCATTCTGATCATTAAAGCATTAAAGCCCTCGAAAATAATATGATATCAAAATATCAGCATGATCAAAATGCAGGGTTCCCACGGGTCCTTGAAAGTGCTTGAATTTCCCTCTCTCTCAATTTTTGTTTTGTTTTAGAGAGGGAGAGAGAGGGGAATTCAATTCAATTATTTTGAACGTAATGTTAGTAAATATGCTCCGTTACTGTAGTATATTGCTATGTTTAGCATAGATCTGGGATTGATTGCTATTGCCTCCGTAGCATTACATCTTGACAATGTTATCATCGATTGACTAGTGTGGTCTAGTTGTTGTTGGAATGGTGAATAAAGACGCACGTTGAACGTTGCTCCAGAGACCAGAGTCATTATTATTATAAAGTGTATCTTGTAAGTCAGAGAGAACAACAAGACACAACATGGTGTCAGAAGATGTGACTTCTTCACAAATATAAGGAATTGCGAGGCGCCGTCGATCTACGCAGAAACTTTGTGGAGAACTATAGTTAGCTATCGACCCTGTGCGACGTTCGTTCGTAGTAGCTAGCGAGTGAAAGCAAAGCATGGAACAGTTCAAGCCTCCCGCGCCGCTCATGCTCTCTGGAAACGTGAGTGAGAATTGGCGTCGGTGGAAACAACGTTTTGAACTGTATATGATTGCCACTGGTGCAGATGATAAAGATGAGTATGTGAAAATAGCCATCATGCTGCACACCATAGGAGAAGAGGCATTAGAGGTATATAATACATTCACCATTGATTTTGAAGACCCAGCATACGAGACAATGAAAGAGATCATGGATGCATTTGAAGCATACTGTATCCCCAAAAAGAACATTGTTTTTGAACGTCACCAATTCTGGTCCCATTCTATGTCAGAGGGAGTTAGTGTCGACAAGTTTGTGACTGAACTCCGTCAGAAATGCAGAGACTGTGAGTTTGGTGCAGGTGAGAATGACACATTGAGAGACAAAATGGTGTTTAGCCTAACTGATCCTCGCATGAAAGAGAGACTATTGAGAGAGACAGACCTAACCCTGGACAGAGCACTAACCATATGCAGAGCTGCAGAAGCTGCCAAGTCACAGCTGCAAGCTATGGGGACAGGGCACGCAGACGCCCCAGTTCAAGCACTGTCCAGAGGAACTACTAGCTACTCTGAGATGAGAAGAGGATACAGAAAACAAAGATCGTCAGGAAGAGCAAATGAGCAGACGGACAGCACAAACACATGCGGGAAGTGTGGAGGGACACACCCACCCCGCCAATGTCCTGCCTTCGGGACCACATGCCACAAATGCAACAAGAGAAACCATTGGTCCAAAGTGTGTGGCGCACCACAGCATGGGACAGTCACAGCAAGGGACGTCAGTCAACTTGAGAGCGAGGTAGATTCTTTATTTGTAGGCTCAGTGTTCTGTGTTAGGGTAGATAAGATCACGCAGCAGACAGACAACGCGTGGTACACCACAGTCAACCTCAGAGACACCCCGGTCAGATTCAAGCTGGACACGGGGGCGGAGGCGAACGTGCTTCCAATGTGCATTTTCGAGGAGATACCGGGGCCCCCACGACTAAAGCCTACACAGACACTTCTCATTGCCTATGGAGGAGCACGCCTGAAACCGAAAGGAACAGTGACATTCACGTGTGAGACACCCAATAGAGCAAGAGCAAATCTATTTTTTTTTGTGACTGCACAGTCCACCACGCCCATCCTGGGCAAAGAAGCGTGCGAGACACTGCAGCTCGTGAGGAGAATAGAGACGCTTGCAGTCAAGGCACCAGCTACAAAAGAGGAGCTGGTGGAGCGGTACGCATCTGTCTTCAGTGGCCTGGGTGAGTTCCCCGGTGTGCACCACATACACACAGACCCAAGTGTGGCCCCAGTCGTCCACGGATCAGTGTCGTGGACAGACTGAAAACAACCCTGAAAGAGCTTGTAAAAAAGGACGTCATAGCACCTGTGACAGACCCGACCGAGTGGGTGAATAGCCTCGTCATCACTGAGAAAAAGAACGGATCACTGAGGGTGTGTTTGGATCCTCGTGATCTGAATGAGGCAATCAAGAGGCAGCACTACTCGATACCAACCCCGGAGGAAGTCCAGAGCAAGCTCTCTGGGAAGTCAATATTCACGATCCTGGACGAGAAGGACGGATATTGGCAGGTGAGACTTGACGAGCCATCATCTATGCTGTGCACATTCAGTACGCCGTGGGGAAGATTCCGCTTTAAGAGACTTCCTTTTGGCATCAAGTCCGCCAGCGAAGTTTTTCAGCAGAAAAACTGTGAGGCTTTTGGAGACATCGAAGGAGTCCATATCATCGCAGACGATATGATAATCGCCGCCGCCACAGAAGAGGAACATGATGGCATCCTTCACAAGGTCATGGAGAGGGCACAGAGAGCCAACGTCAAGTTCAACAAGGAAAAAATCCAGTACAAAATCAACACCGTCAGATACATGGGCCACGTCATTACACCAGAGGGAGTGAAACCGGATGACACAAAGGTGACGGCCATCAACAACATGCCGCCACCAGAGGACAAGACAGGGCTGCAGAGGCTGTTGGGGATGACGAGGTATTTGGCTCAGTATATCCCTGATGAAGCTTCAGTGACTGCCCCGCTCAGACAGCTGCTGAGGAGAGATGCAGCTTGGCAGTGGAACCATGAACATGATGATGCTTTAATCAAGCTGAAGTCAGCCCTCACCAACGCCCCTGTGCTGAAGTTCTATGACCAAGCCATGCCTCTCACCATACAGGCTGACGCGTCGAAAGATGGACTGGGAGCTTGTCTTCTCCAGGAGGGGAGACCGCTGTGCTATGCCTCACGAGCTCTCACAGAAGCTGAGAGAAACTACGCCCAAATAGAGAAGGAGTTGCTGGCGATAGTGTTCGCAGCCAAACGCTTCCACCAGTATGTTTACGGCAACACTGTTACAGTCCAATCTGATCACAAGCCACTTGAAGTGATTTTTAAGAAACACCTGAGCAAAGCCCCAGCAAGACTACAGCGCATGTTGCTCCAGCTTCAACGGTATGATTTGAAAATAACATACACGCCAGGAAAAGACATGCACGTCGCCGACACCCTTTCCCGCGCGTTTGTCACCGAACAGGCCGACAGTGGAAAAGAGGACCTCTTCGAGGAGAGAGTGATCCACACGATGGAGGCTACTGCTGCCATGAGCTCAGACATGCTCAAGATGCTCAAAGAAGCCACAGCAGCTGACGAGACACTACAGGCAGTGGCTGAGAGACACCGCAGCGGCTGGCCCCAAAGACGACGTAGTGTGCCCGCCAGTCTCTACCAATACTGGCCTCAGCGGCACATTATCCACATCAGGGACGGACTACTGATGACCGGCGACAGAATTGTGATTCCTCAAGCCGCCAGACAGGTGATACTAGAGAGACTACACCTCGCACATCAAGGTATCCAGAGGACAAAGGCACAGGCCCGACAAGTCGTGTACTGGCCGGGAATGACTCGTGACATCGACAACGCAGTGGAGAGATGCTCTCCGTGTCAACAACTCCAACCACAGAACCAGAGAGAGCCCCTCATGTCACATGATATCCCTGAGATACCATGGCTAAAGGTCGGGGCTGACATCTTTGAGCTCCAGGGCCAGTCATACCTTGTCGTGGTGGACTATCTGTCCAAGTACCCAGAGGTGCTCCATCTACCTGACAAGACCGCTCACACAGTCATCCGCAAGATGAAAGCAGTCTACGCGAGGCACGGGATCCCAAAAGAGCTGGTAAGCGACCATGTTCCTTTTGCAAGTGCAGAGATGAGGGAGTTTGCAGCATCCTGGGGAATACAGCTCATTCACTCCAGCCCTGCATATCCTCAATCCAACGGTCTGGCAGAGAGGATGGTGAAGACGGTCAAACATGCACTCAAGAAAGCTTTGCAGACCAACATAGACCCCCATCTAGCCCTGCTAGCATTGAGAAACACTCCAATAACAGGCACAGATGTTTCCCCAGCTCAGGTGCTTATGGGAAGAGTACTACGAAGCACGCTGCCCTGCTCTACAGCTGTTCTACAGCCAGCTACCCCGAGAGGAGTTCATGCCAGGCTGAAAGATCTCCAAACCAGACAGGAGCACTACTACAACCGCAACTCACAGCCCTTACCTGAGTTTGCTCCTGGTGCAATGGTTCACATGGAAACGAGACGTGGATGGATGCCAGCCAGAGTCCTAAACCAACGAGAAGAGCCACGGTCATACAACGTGAGAAGCCCGTCTGGTGTTGTCTTCAGAAGGAACAGACGTCATCTCAGGCGTATTCATCCAAGTCTGCATCAAGAGAGAGATCCTGAGCCACTGGAGCAGCCTGCACCTGTGAGCCCGCTGGGAGGACCCCCAGAGTCACCGGATCATCCAGCTCAGCACCCGTCCTCCTGTGAGGGCGAGAGCTCCACTCCTACCTGCCGCACCAGAAGTGGCAGAGCTGTGGCGCTTCCGGCAAGGTATCAAGACTTTGAGATGGGCCAATGCTGAAGGTTGTGCTCCACCAGGGTTAAGTACTGGTGACCTCTGACCCTTAGTTTAGTTAGTTACTAGATGATAGTTGGACACATTTAGAAAGTGTGGTATGTTTACAAGTTTGATTTTACTCCAAGTGAAAGTTCACAAGTTACTTGACAAGTTATAGTCAGGTCTGCACTGTTATTGTTTAGATCATATACATTAGTAGTGAGTACAGTGAGTACAGTTCTTAAAGAAGAAGATCAATCCATCGACTGAAGCCATAAGGCCCAGTGACACTTATTGTCTGTTTCATCTTTTCAGAGACTAATTTTCAGTTGACCCAAGAGAGACTTTTAATGCTTAAAAGGGGGGATGTAGTATATTGCTATGTTTAGCATAGATCTGGGATTGATTGCTATTGCCTCCGTAGCATTACATCTTGACAATGTTATCATCGATTGACTAGTGTGGTCTAGTTGTTGTTGGAATGGTGAATAAAGACGCACGTTGAACGTTGCTCCAGAGACCAGAGTCATTATTATTATAAAGTGTATCTTGTAAGTCAGAGAGAACAACAAGACACAACAGTTACGCTGTCTGCATGTTTCTCCCGCTATCTGAGTCGCACCACGCACTTGCCTCAAGAAAATTCCGGTGCAGGTTAAGCGGCAGCAAGCAGCTGTAGCTATGCCTGGCAAATGTACATTTCAGGATGTGTGGCTCACTAAAGACATTTACAAGCAATGGATTATTAAAGATTCACTGAACCTACATATGGCCCGATGCAAAGCCTGCGGCAAATCGATCAAACTTGATGCGATTGGGCGAAGCTGCATTGACAAGCCATGCTGCTGCTGGAGCGTCACACAAGAGATGCCGCTACAAGGACAACAACACCATGTTGCACCACGAAATAAATTTTAATTCTATGATTAAGAATAATTCCTCCCTCCCTGGATTTGGATTTTACAGTCGGATGATATGAAATGCAATATAATACAATACAGAGTATAGTGTTAACTTAAATGAGTGATTAATATGTTACATGGTTGATTGACAATTAAAAGAGTGATTAATATGTTACATGGTTGATTGACAGTTAAAAGAGTTATTCTGATGTTACATGATTGATTGATTTATAGATAGATGATAATAAATATAATATATTTTTATTACTGAGTCTGAATTTGTCTTGTTTTATACAATTTTCCAATTGTTTTCATTTCTTGTGCTGGTTTATTATGATGTAAAATTGTAGGAAACTAGCAAAAAAATAAATAATAATAATAATAATGATAATGATAATAATTGGGTGGGAGAGAGGGGCCGCTGCTGCCAAACGTGCTCAGTTTTGCGTCGCTCCACCGGCAAAAAATCTCGCTCCAAAGTTTTGGTGAAACTTGGCAGCCCTGGTTATGGGTTTGTTCAAGTGGGATATCAGGGCTTATCTTGCCATGCTCTTTCTTTCTTTCTTTCTTTCTTGGAGGGGGTGGAAATGTTATGTTTGATAACATAGGTTATGCTATGCTTAGTTTATTACACATCACCAGTAGGGGGCGCTATATTCATTACGTTATGTTACGTGACAGGATGTTTTGGTTTGGGCTTGGAGGGTGGAAGTTAATTAAAGCTCAGTGGGTTTTGCAACTGAACCATGCGTGTATGTCAGTTCTTTACTACATAACACATGAGCACGTCCGTGCGTCTGAGCGTCCGTCTGTGCATGTGAGTGCTTGCACTCTTTGCTCTGCCACCCTTTGAGTAAATTGGGGAAATCTATGAATTCCAGCACTGTCAGTCCTCCAACAAATGAGATTGAAAACAATCATCCATCTGTCACAAGAGCTGTCCGAATGTCTCCTGGGTCACTTTGGTTTGAATATAAAAATGTAAGTCAAAGTCTACAATACTACAATAAAAATACATATAAAATTAAAATATATATATATATATAAATAAAATAATAACATTTAAAAATACCAGAATTTAACAATAGAAGTCAGAACGAGGATTACAAATATCAGATTATGTAACACACATATGAACTTGCTTTTGCTGTGTATAATTGTACCTCGTCTATTGCTTTTTTGCTGTGAAATATTTTCAATGAAGCATGAAGAATGAAGAAATGAGACGTATCCATTTGTCTGGAGGACGTGTGAGGATCAGTCCTCTAACCACTCTGGACTCCTGGTAGGGTTGCAGAGACGGGCTGTGACTACTAATAGTCCCAATCGACTCCAGAGCCTTCGCCAACACTGGAACTAATGTTCACTGAGACAGAGCCTTCGCCAACTCTGTAATGTTCACTGAGACAGAGCCTTCGTCAACTCTGTAATGTTCACTGAGACAGAGCCTTCGCCAACTCTGTAATGTTCACTGAGACAGAACATTCTTAACTCCTGTTAAGTAAGAGATAATCAACAGCAAGGTGCAATCTGAGATGTCTGAATTGATTATGATTTACAATAACCTCCTGTAGGTACTGTAGATGTAGATTGTTGATGTTTGTTTTCTTATGCAAGTAGCATCAATGTGCTCAGCACCAATCGGCAAGTGATAATGATTTGTTGTGTGTTCCAAAACCCAAGAGGCGGAAGGCAATTTCCTGGACTAAACACGACCAGACAGTTTGTCCACACAAATTACGAACCTGGAAGAGCAGTCTTTGATGCCTTTGCAATACTAAACTATTGGACAACTGTGTGTTGAGATTATGGATGGAAACTGACATTAGTTGTTTATTTCTGGACCTCAAACATAAACAATACAACCAACATAACCCATGTTCATCTGTTTGGCAAACAATTGAACACCTTAACCAATGGAAAAGCATAGATTTGATTGTTGTGCAAGTCTTACTAGTACAAGTTGTTGTACCAGTCTTAATATTTTCTGAGCCACCGGTATATACCTGTTATGGAGTGAGGGGGTCCATATTATACTGCTACACAAACACATTTATTCATTCTACCTCTCAGCTCTCTCTGAGGTACCAGGTTTTATTCCGATTCACTATGTTTGTGCGGTACAGTGCGGCTGCCTTTGTAGGAACAGAAAATCGGGAAAATTAGAGGAATATATTACCTGCTTTGGAGGTTTTTGATTACCATCTGTAAGTACACAAGTGCAGTTGGTGTTGATTACTTAGTCAAGTTTAGAAGAGGGGTGACATTATCCACATTGACATTCTAAGGCGCAATTGTTTTGTTGTTATTATATATACTGTGTGCATCACTGATGAGACACTGAGAATAGCTTGAAGCGGATGTGCTTTTGCAACACCATCATACAGTAGTTTTGGAGTTTCAGAAGGGGTGTTTTAAAACAAATTCTCTACATCTTTTTATGGGATTAAACTGTCTCAACTATAATAGACTTAGAACAGACTCCTCTTGAGAGGTGCTATACAAGCCAACTAATCAGACCGCCCTTGTCTCACGGTTTCAAGGCAAAGTCACATGTCAAGTCAAATGTCAGGTTTCAACAGATTAAAGAAATCCTTTTATAAAAAGCTTTTCAGCTCTCGTATCTCGGGCATACAGTCATTCCCAGGATCCACCAAAGATGTCTGTGATATGCTGCACTTCAATAAGCCCTTTTGCTGTCTGACGCAATACTGGTTTTGAATACATGGGCTGAAAACAAAGCCATAATATAAGTCATTGAACGTCCAAGAGATAAACACAAACATGGATGGCCTGGACTTCTGGTCTTCTGACAAACACAGCCAGTCACCTATTCTAGGTCTCTAACAACAACTGTGCCAGTGGAGGCTGATGGAGGTAGAAATCAGAGGACATGGCCATTACATGCATTGTGAAGAGTTCGTGACTCCGATTCCTATTTCCACCAGCCTCCCCAGATCTGCACAGATGATGAATGGGTTAAAGTACAATCCCACCTTTATTTTCTGACCTTCATGGATCATTAAGTCCAAGACATCTACAGTAATGGCGCATTGTCCCATTTGTAGTTGCTTGCTTCCATGTGTGACTATGGCTTTCACAGTGCAAAAAAAGATGAATGTCTTGTCATTTATTAGCTTTTGATTACTAGTATTTTCCTTCCTTGGGACATTCAGAAAAACAATTGATGAATGTTAATACAAAAGGAATGGGATAATGTTCTTTTTTTTTTGTATACCCTGTAGGGGACAGGGTAACAGTTACTCAAATTGATTCATGCCGTGACACCGTTTGGAGACTTTTTCTCATATACCAGAAGAACAAGGAAAATGACATAAAACACATCTCTGGTAAATACATTATGGTTATTTTTGACAGCGCAGCAATGCGGAGAAAACGAAAATAAAACAACAACAACAAAAACAACGGTATCACAGACACAATGTTGGCTTCACATTAAACTTGCATACTTAATCCCCGCCCTCTCGTTCATGTCACAAATAGAGAGTTTGTGATATCAATCCTCCCACAAGCATGGTGAGTAATGGGTTTGTTTTTGGTAACATCTCTGTGTTTAATGCAGTCAGAACCTCAGAGGACCTCAGGGCCTGTTGTTGAAGCTGGGCCTAAACCCTAAGATGGGTATCTGCACCATAGATCATGAAGATACCGCAGCTTAATTCAGAGTCAGGTCTTTATTCACCATCAAGGAGTGGACCTGCATACACAAGCTTTAACTATACAACTAAGTGTCATCAGAGGTGTTTGTCCAGTGGCTAATGACATGAAAACAAGTAAGTTACCATAGGCCAGGGGGCGCTTAGGTGGCGTAGCGGGTTAAGCGCTGACCATGTAACCGCAGGGTCCCCGGTTCGATTCCGGCCGGGGACATATCCTGCATGTCATCCCTCCTCTCTCTCTCACCCATCCTTCCTGTCTAAATCTTCACTGCATCTGTCAAATAAAATGAAAAAATATGAGTGGGACTGCCCCACTCCAAATTAAAAAATAAAGTTACCATAGGCCTAGGACATGTCATACAAACCATAGCAACCACAGCTTGTAAGATTGTGTGGTGGTCTCTCACCAGTCTGGCATCAGCACCTTCAAACAGGCAGATGAAAGTGTTCTGAAGCCTGGTGTAGTGGTAGTAATATGCTGGTAAAATCTCAAACATCGCCAAGGAACGATGGCTAGAGGCATCATACTCAGCTGGCATCAACAGATTTATCATAGCCGTGGACTATGAACTGTGTAGCGGTGCAAAGACAGAGACTCTTAAATCACATGTGACATACTGTACAGATGGGAACCCCATAGACTCTTGGAGGCCAAGGGGCAAGTTGAGATGGAATAACAATCAATAGGTTCACTGAACCCAAGAGACTGCATCAGTTTCAGTGAGTTACTATCTGAAGTTGTCACACTTTATTGTACTATCACAATACTCTCTATTCCAGTGTTATCATTAAAAAGCAATGTTGGCTATGATTGTAGAATATAATAATTGTATTATATAAAAATTGTATTAAGGAATAGGGACAACAGTTGTGCGTTAATATACTTTTATTCATGTGAAATACCATTCCACTGACAGAGGTACATCTGGTATCATGAATGAACATACAGTATGTCACAGGTTGAGAACAATGTCTTAACAAGATTCAGAGACAAAGAGTATCAAAGTACAGTACAATTAATGGAACTATAACATTCAGTAGGCTATCAATAGTTTCATACAATATATTTTTTTTGTTCATCTGTAAAAAGAAAATAAATATTTGATCGGTGTAATTAATATGTTATACTTTTTGCTTTGATATTAATAAAACCATGTTTCATGGGAAACACTTTATGTAAACGTACGATGCCAAAGTGTCGTCCCGAGGATAAGGCAAAGTATCAGGTTATGGAACAAAATCCCCCCAGCACCCTCAGACTCAAACACACAGAGAACAGGTGGGGTTACCCCTATTATTTACTCTTTATATATCTTATA
The DNA here is from genome assembly GCF_963989245.1 of Nansenia antarctica. NCBI lineage: Eukaryota > Metazoa > Chordata > Actinopteri > Argentiniformes > Microstomatidae > Nansenia > Nansenia antarctica. Next base: position 9,556,632 of record NC_137690.1, read on the forward strand.
ATATTCTACAACATTGCATTATTTTGATCAACAAAGGAAAATGTACAATGCAGTAACTTTTCAAATCATACTTCGAATGATATAAGTATGACTTGAAAGGAGAAACAATCAAGATGACGGTGATTCATCCTTGTGCACTGCGCATTATAAAGTGCAAAATGGAAACAAAGGTATTTGTTTGAATTTAACATGTGCAATTTCCTTATGTTCTTTCGTAGCCTTCCCACTTTGAGACATTTCTCAGCAACATCAGATAATTGTTGCCTTGTCTATCTTTAGACAAGACCATCATTTGAATCTCATAACCTCTTTGATAGGCAGCCGAGCTGTCAGCAATGTTAAATGAAAAGCGTAATATCCATTACACCTAAAATATATCTTCAACCAATCAACCAAGATTTCAGTATTTGAAGGGCAAGGTATATTTTGGCCATTCAATCTAACAGGGCATGACCAGTTTCAAAGGTCTTACAACAATTACGTATTGAGCTATTCAAGTTTATTTGCCCTTGCCAACTACTTAGCTACACTGTTCAAGAAACATGTACTTCCCACAACCATGTCCTTTCTTCTCTGCACTTCGAAAGACCTTACTGAAAACAGTGATTTTCTTTCATACCTTTGGTTGACTGTCTGTATAATAGTAATGCATACAGATGTTCAGTATACACATAGTATGTTATCCAATGGTAACACTGTCAAACATGTACAACATTTTACTGTAGATAGCACTGGAATATATGACACAGATATTGAGTAGTGCATTATTGCATTTTCACGCATGCAATTCAATGTCTATGTCTGATCCCCACAATGACACAATGAGAATAGTTCGAAACTTGGTGTGTCTATGATAATGTGTCTCATAGTTTATTTTCCCTTTTTCTCAAAATGAAAACACATACCTAATTGCTATGGTATTGTTCATTTCCACAGCCAGACCAGTATTGCCAGTTCATGGTTGTGAGAACGGCTCCTATTTCTCCAGAGCATATATGATATACACATATGATTATGTATATATATATATATATACAGTATGTGTGTGTGTCTCAAGGACCATACAGGACTATACTGATCATGTCTGGTCAATGAGGTGTGCGATGTATACTGTATGATGTATACTAGTGACTTATTGCTCTATAGCAATGTATTTGGATTTACCACACCAAAAGAGCACAAAATACATGCCAATAACTCCAAATTCCTTCTGTAAATTATTATTCATATAAATCCCCCCAATTTTTTTTTTTTTTTTTTTTTTTTTTACAAATCCATCACATCTGAATCGTTCCCCTTTGTGAGATATGTCATGATCATGGGGTGCTCAGTGAAGCAAGTAGTCCAGTCCCCAGTATGTCAATTACAATTGCTCCCCAAAACTACTTTTACAAGCATCTACTAAACAGCCCTTCTGGGGGGTATTCCATCAACGTCACTAAAGGAAAAATCCAGGCTTATTTTGATAAGTCTCTCTTATTCTGATAAGTCCTGCAAAATAAGGCTGGATTTTTTTTTAATAAATCTTGCGGGATTTCAAAATAAGCCTGGATTGTCATTTAGCGACGTTGACGGAATATCCCCCTGTTCATGTAGCTGACTTTATTGTTGTTGATGTTGTTATAGTTGTTGTTGTTGTTGACGTTTTTGTTGATGTTGTTGTTGATGTTGTTGTAGTTGTTGTTGTTGTTGATGTTGTTGTAGTTGTTGTTGTTGTTGTTGATGTTGTTGTAGTTGTTGTTGTTGACGTTGTTGTTGATGTTTTTGAAGTCGTTTTTGAAGTCGTTGTTGATTTGGACACAGCACAGATGCAAGACCTATCCTCCATTCTCCAACCCTGCGTCCTTCCCCCTCCCTGCCTCCCGAGCCCCTTCAACAAAACTGGTCACAGTTGGTGAAGTAATTTATACACACGTTACACAGTCATGTGATATGATATACACGGATAAGAACTTCTACACATGTTGTCAAGAGACGACTGTTAAACCCATGCAGTTCATGCACAGATGATGGTCATCCTCCAGGCCACTGTAGGTTCTCAACAGGCTCTGTTCAAGAGAGGAGAGTGACATGGGAAATAGGCCCAGGAGGTCACAATGATCAGAACAATGTCTCTATTATGTCAGTTCATATCGCCATCGTTTTTTTTGATTGTCTTTTGTTGTTCTTATTGTTTCGCTGTTTTTCTCTCAGGCATTTTGTCACAGTTGGTCTACAGTAGTCGTGCTCAAAGGATGAGGAGGCCACGGGGGCCCCACCTACTTCATGCCACTTCGCAACACTTGATTGGCTGCGATGAGCATGACACTGATGATGAAAGCGATAGCGAAAGCGCAGATCAGGCTCTTGCGCACACACGTCTGCTTGACTTGCTGTGTTGGGCTCGCTGTTGGAAGAGGGGGAGGGGAAGAGAGAGGGAGGGTTGGTTAGTGAAGAGACTGCGCGTCCCACGCACCTGTAACTCCACTGCTCCACAGTATTCAACCCCTATTTAAGTGTTCAGCTCGGCACACAACCGATACCTAATGCATTTGCCAGTTATATTTTCATTTCTCATCGTCAAAGTTCAAAGTATGTGAACACAATTGCTACGGATGAACACAGATCGGAAATTCGTTTTCACACCTGTACGGGAGATGACCGTGTTGATTTGAGTCTCCTCCAAAACAAGATAAGAAACAAAATGCATCAGAACCAGAGAGGTATATTAAAGGGTAGCAGGAAGAAATTCCTTACTGTCTATATCCACCTGGCAGTCCCCAGGGTTCTGGTTCTCCTCTGTCATGATGATGTTCTCGATGTCTTTCATGGACAGGTGGTCACAGAACGTATCGTACAGTAGCCTCTTCAGCTCCTCCACTGTCAACTTCTGCATGTCACACTGGGACATCCAACAGACACAGTAGGCGATGTCACCATTACAGCACAACACACAGTTGGAGGAAGACACTGATCTGAGGACAGTTTAATGAGGTTTTTTCTCTAATGGTTAAGATCGGAATTGACAGACATTAAGCAGATTCTGGAACTGTGTCTCCTACCCAGAGTTGTGACATATCATCTGACTTGTTTGACTTTGGGCTAAATGTTATGAAATTGGTATGTAGCATACACAAACATTTGCCTCTGGTTAAATAGTTGCAGGGTGGTGTTCAGTCCTGTACAGTAATGGTACTATAGCAGTTAAACTGCTTCCTGAATAAGACATGACACAACAATGCCACTTAATAGACACAGCTAAGACAGGATTGACTAAAATTGTCTCATTAAGTCCTATTTACTCCTGTTACTGTCAATGTAAGAGAGTAATTTCCTGACAAAGTGCCACAAAGCTGGTTCAAACTAAATTGACTTCCACGTCTTTCGAAAATAACTGGCAGATAAAAGGCGATATTGAAAGTCGCGAAGGACATAGTTCTGACATGTGAATACTAAGTAGAATTGACTAGGCTTTAAACAGCCTCTCTGGTGGCATCCCGCCTATTAATGATCCACTGAATCTGGCAATTAAATTTGTTTTCCTTTTTTAACTCCCAAAGTCTCTGTGCTTTAAGTGTTTCAGTGATTGACAGTGAACGTTCAGATCACCTGAGCCTGTGGCTCCTTGTCTCCACGGTAATAAGTGGGAAGCTGCTAATGATTACCTTCCAGAAGACGGAGTCAAAGTCGGTCCCGTGGAACTTGTCGGGAAGCCCTGCTGCCGTCAGCTTGGGTCCAAGGAGAGTGACAAACTCTTCAAAGTCCACCTGGCCATCCCCTGTTGAATAGCATTAAAATCACCTTCTGTACAGTAAAATGGATCGACACATCCAACCAAATACAGTGTAATATATTATATACTATACCAAGGTATGGTGTAGCGTGTGTGTGTGTGTGTGTGTGTGTGTGTGTGTGTGTGTGTGTGTGTGTGGGTGCGTGTGTGGATGTGTGTGGATGTGTGTGGGTGTGTGTGGGTGCGTGCGTGTGTGTGCGCGTGCGTGCGTGTGTGCGCGTGCGCGTGCGTACGTGTGTGTGTGCGTGCGTGCATGTGTGTGGACGTGCATGTATGTACAGGTGCAAACACGCAGGCCTCACCATCCATGTCCAGTCTCTGTATGATAACCTCCAGCTCCACCTCGTTAGGCATGTAGCCCAGAGAGCGCATGGCCATACCCAACTCCTGTTTGGAGATGAAACCGTTCCCATCACGGTCAAACACTTTAAACGCCTCTCGGATCTCTGTGGGAAAGACGCACACAACAGAAGGCTATTAATGGATTTGAAAGAGCCAAGCTACAGAGAGTATAGTGACATGCAGGATGGCATCTGGTAGAGAACATCAATAATTGAGTCATAATGTAGGTCAGACGACATGGCTGGTAAAGGACATATACAGTACAAGAGGCATAATAAAAATGAATGTGCACTTGAACCAAAATAGACAGTACATTTAGCTAGTAGAGAATAGTAGAAAATAGTACATTTCCAGTCATTGTGATACTTAGATCTAATGGAAGGTTTACTACATGCTCCCCATTGTCTTAATCAGGCTGGTGGAGCCTCAACTGGTCTTAATAATACCCCTCATTCTAAAAAGCTGTAAACAACCCCTCTCCTTATGTCTGACTGAGTCTCCTGGTTTATTGTTCCACCAACCTTGGTCGTGTGGTGATTAAACGATTCATTCATTCATTCATTCATTCATTCATTATGTGCATTGTAGATCACTGCCACATCATCCGCAATTTTCCAGTTGTCAAATCGTAACGTAATGGCTGATCAAAAGATATGTAGCATAGAAGAGAAGGCTTCAGGTGATAAATCTTCTGAGCTACAGTAGGAGTTGGATGTGTATGTACAGTGGGTCCATCTGGTCTGGTCTCTGCTTCGTTTGACAAGGCCAGGAATCCCACTATGTACATGGTTAAAACAAATCATATATAATATTGCATTAATGTGAAACCATTGTGAGGTTTATGGAAATTATAAGGCTGTTCAGCGAGATTACATTATAGATTATCTTTCTTGTCAAGTGGCAAATACTGTAGGTGGGTGCAAATATGCCTATGCAAATGGGGGAGATATGAAAGTAGGTTTGAATAATAAGACTGGATAAAGATAAAGAATGTACAGGTCCACTTTACATAACGTTTGCTTGCTCATGTTCTCGCAATTGCTGGAAATTGCTTGGAGCATTTTATGCTATAATATGCATGTAATATCCATTTTGTTTGAGAGGGAGTCACATGCTAGTGCTTATGCGGTGCTACGTTGCAGCTCTCATGCTGTAGGTATTACTAATGTGCTTCAGCATCCTATATAGTACATATTTATTACTAATCACCAAATGAGGTATGATGACAAGAAAGAAAGTACAAAAAAAGCTAAAGAAGTATGTCATTTATCTAAGATTTAAACATAATTAGCCCTTGTTAAGCAACATTTTCCATTAAAATGATTTTAGCTTTTTTCGTTTTACCTATGACAAATGCTCATCTATTTTGAAATCCTCGTTCACTCTCTAAGCTCGTTGTTAGGGAGGTTCAGTGCAATGAAGGGGATTGGCTGCTTCAGTGATGTAGTGGGGTGTCAGGGTCTACGGATTAATGGGCAAATCTCTGGCCAAAACACCACTCTTATGACAAATATTTAGTTCGGGAAGAAAAATAAATGCGAGTCATTGTGATCGATAATGACAGAATATGAGCTGTATTGTGCTGTATACACAATAGGTTGCCACGGCATCAGGAAATGGTTTCTTTTTTCAAGGTACATGTACTTTGAATAGGAACTTGCTACAGGGAGCGGCATGGCACTTGGCTATCATGTATTAGAATGGATTACAATGTGACACACAATTTATAAGGCTGAGCTTAGAATGACATTTTGCTGAAGCTATTCTTCACTCTATTTCCCCCTCCCATGTCTTATTGGAGGTATAATTTGAGTTATTGAAAGCCTCCAGATATATTTCTTCTTTTTCCTTCTCAGCGGCCGTGATCCTATTGTTTATACAATAACAATACCTCCTTATCCACCTGAGGTCTCGGCTCCATCTGTTTGCTGTAGAAACAGATCTCATCTCCGGCAGGCCTTCATTAACAAGCTCAGATGGCCACCATCAGGAGGAGTAGAGCTCTTACGTACGGTGCCAGAAACGTTTAGGCAATAGCAGGTGCTCTGTCCCTTACAATAGCTACTGGAGTTATTGATACTGTAAAAAGCCCTGGGCGAAATGCCAAACAAGTTGAATATCGGTAGGCTAGACTTATAGTTAGCATTTGTTTAGGATTCATTGGGGAATTGTTTTGACGATTCTCAAAGTTTGGAAGGTGGCCAATGTACTCCCGCTTCATGAGTGGGGTGATTCCAGCTAATTTTAATAATTACAGCCATATCTCAAGGATTTCTTGTTTTTCTAAAATCACTGGATAAATACAAACAATAGTTAACTTTTGCTTAAGATTAATTGTGGTAACCTGTCTGTCTGTCTGTCTCTCTCTTTCTCTCTCTCTCTCTCTCTCTCTCTCTCTCTCTCTCTCTCTCTCTCTCTCTCTCTCTCTCTCTCTCTCTCTCTCTCTCTCTCTCTCTCAAACACTCCAATACTGTCCCATTCGATACAATATATCAATCACCATTTATCCAATTCAATGAGCTTCAATGAGATGAGCATGTTTAAAATCAAAGAGAATAGAAAAAGAGAAGAAAAAAAAGAACGGAAGGGAATCTCAGAGCCCTAAGGACAATAGGAACTTTATACACACTTCAGCCGCTCCTCAAAGGAGCATGATTAATCATTCTCCAGCAGATTTCATTTGTCTTTGTGACCACATGACACACAGGTAACACCCAGAAAGCGTTAATGATCTTAATTGTCCCCAGGAGAGATAATAATGGTCTCTCTTTTTCTTTGTTCAGAGTGAGGCACAATCACATTTTCAGACATGTACCCAGCATTGAATCCATAGTGACAGTAACATGTTCCATCTATCAGTCAAATTATATAAAGGTTCACATGTGAATATATAAACCCTGGGTCCTAGTTTTTCCCTGGGTCATCCTGGCCTACTGTATGAATATAAATGGCAGAGAGTAATGACGGTGCAGTATTGTTATTATTACATACATGTAAGTGGAAATCGTAGTAGTCGCTATTCAGCTGGTGTCATTTACAACTGGTGTAACTTTAAAACACTCTCAGTTGCTATGCAATTATGGATATGATGTTGCCACCAGAATAACCACAGCCTTGCTACACAGGTACAGAGCAACCTAATGTAAAGTTTGATGTGATGTTCCACAGGGGTGAGACAGGGGTTAAATCACTTTCTGGACCTCTCCAGTGCTGCTTCTTTGTTGCTGCTGTGTTTTTTTGTTGTTGTTTTGTGCTGGTCCTGACCCTTTCTAAAGCCGGTCTATGTACGCTTTCTCTCCTTTGTTACTCTTAGATGAGCTTTAAAGTGCCATCTCACTCTCTCTCTCTTTCTCTTTCTCTCTCTCTCTCTCTCTCTCTCTCTCTCTCTCTCTGTCTCTGTCTCTCTCTCTCTCTCTCTCTCTCTCTCTCTCTCTCTCTCTCTCGCTTTGTGAGGCAGCACCACCATTGAAGTGAGACTCTCTTTTATTTGTCCTGAGTGGCATTGAGTGGTACTTTGATGTAAAAAGGTGCTTGGTGGGCTTCAAAGATATAATGCAGCTCAGCCCCACAGGGGCCTGATGGAGGTTGAAAGCCCAAGTGAAGATCTGGAGTTTTCATAGAGCCATTTAAAGTTTAACCTACAAGAGAAAGGTGCTCAGAGCACAGTGAATCAATAAGCCCCAAACGGTACCCATGCTGCAGCTCACGAACACTATATGATAATACACAATGCACAAGTGAATCAGACAGCCCCATCCATTCAGTATTTAGGCTACAGTGTGCTGCTTTGGTATGGGGAGGACAGTCACACACAGAAAGAGAGCTTGATATTTGAGAACGTGTCTTGGTTTGAAGTTACTGCAGGTTTATGTTGGCTCTCAATTCAGACTATGCCAGAACAGGAATCCTATCGGTTTCGGGTAGTTGATGCAAACATTAGCCTGTGGTAGGAGAAGCTAATAAAAAGCTGCAGCCACAGAATTGTATGAAAATGTATGAACATTCCCTTTAAATCAATGAATACGCATCGCACGGGAAATACTGTGTCTACCGAGTGTGTTAAGACATGCCTCCAGTTAAATTACGCCTATCTCAGTTTAATTCCTGCTGCTGTTAAACGTTGGTAATTACTTGCAGTACATTTCTTAGAGCTCACTAATGTTAGGCGGCTTTGAGAGCTGTAAAGTGGTCGGAGAAGAGGAAATACCTATTCCCATAATCCTCTGCATGCTTTAGTGCCAGAGATGCACTCCCCCAGTCAGACCTCCATCTGCCAGGACTCCCTCAGATCAGTAATTGCAGCAGACCTACTCTTTATGTAAGACCCTTAAAAATCGATGGTTTCAAAACACCTCTTCACAGCATGTGTGTGCGTGTGGCCGTGTGGCCGTGTGGCCGTGTGTGTGTGTGTTTGTGTGTGTGTGTGTGTAGTTCTTGGCAGACTATTTTTAAACAGCCATAGCAACCTTAATCCATCATCAGCTGGAGCTCGGCCTACTTGGGCACCCGGAAGATTTGAATATTACTGTAACGGGGTCCTAACAAGGCCCTGGGGTATTCAAAAGGGTATTAAGGAGAGGAAGCTGTCTGTTTTTTTGTGGGGAAACTCTCAACTCCGATTCTGATGGAAACTCTCCCCAGCGATGCTCCTATGTTATGAAGTCTGAAGGGTTTCTGAAGTGTGGATCCCACAATTGACTCCAGTTTCTTGGTGTAAAGGCAAGCAGAGTTGAGTTCTCTTATATTTAGAGGGGGAGAAATCCTTAAATCCCAGTAAAATAGCAGTTAGACTAGTTATTAAATCACAAATTTGACCTCAGTTAGTGAAGTTCAGTCAGGAACAGTCACGTCTTTAGTTTAACCATTTATTGAGTATAAAAAGAGAATTCAATTGGGTGTGGCATATTTGGATGGCTTCGCTCTTTTGAGGGCTCTCTTGTCTGCGAGTTATAAACGACCACAAGATGATACATACATGTGTATATCATGGCAGGGAGCCCATGACTCTATCAACCCCCTGATAGATACAGACTGAGCAGAAACAAAGCACATGGAATCTGTGGGTGGTGGTGGGAACAAATAGCAACACTCTCACATTAACCACCAACAGCACCAGCAACATTACTGTAGGCCACGAGAGGTGTGTAGGCTGACCGTTTACAACGGCCACCATTATCAACACATGTCTTGTGGTGCATAGGTGTTAGAGAACTGATCTGTCACCTGACAGACAGCTAGCACTGGCTTAGAGGGTCCTGTCTGAACTAAGCTCGTTCTATGTGGAGCTGTGAATTGATGTGTGTTCCATGTTGGTATTTGATTCTGCTTCAGTGGGATGGTAAGTCATTGATCCAATGTCTCTTTTTCCATTCTTTTTACTCTGTCTTCAAAGCACTGAGCATTCAAATAATCACTCCAGCTCACACTGAGCCTCCCAATATCCTGACTGGAATCATGAGAATAACCAAAAAGGTTGAATATAAAATTGAACACTGTGCATACTGTAGATACCAAGCAGTTGCAAATGTACTTCTAAATAAATCGTAATTATCCAATTATCTATTATATTGCTCTTTTAATGTACCTGTAGCTGCAACAACTGATAATAGTTTATTGATATTGCCGTCTTATACACGATAATTGTATATCGTGCTATATATCTAATGAATATCACGATATTACACAATAAACCCGGACACAGTATAACTCTGGAAGAGCTAGCCTACGTGGTGGCTTCTTTGATTGAAAAGCGGTTCACCCTCCAAAAGTTCATTTCAAAGGTAATACTCTCAGCACAGTTCATTTCACAAGAAATAGATTCTGCTACTATAATCAAGTCCTTTACAACGATCGATCAAAAGGGAAATAAATGGCTTAGCCTTACCAAAACTGACAGCTGCTGCTTGCGGCCCGATGAAATTCAGATACCTAATCTGGCCCGCAAAGTCACATCAGATGAAACTACACATGGAACCAGGTATCTGAGAATTACAGAGGATTAAAATGATTTTGTGAGAATAGATGCTCTGGTGAAATGGGGGAAGAAGTCTCCATTATCCTGAGTAGATAAGAACGGATGACAGGTAGGACATGTCTGAAAGGTCTAGCCTCGCTACGAAAGGACTAGAAGGCCTCTGACCAAACACAGCTGCTTCGATAGATGATGTCTGCGTGTCCCTCTCCTCTGCGGAGCCTGCGCCCTCACCGCTGGTACAATCTCTCTGTCCTGAGGCACAGCCCGAGACTTCTCTTTATCACCAGCTATGTCAAGGAGGTTTTTTTCATCAGCGCTGACAGATCATGCTTTCTAGAGGCCCAAATTGAAACCTATCCCTCTTCTGCAGGCTGTCAGAAAAGACAGTCCGTCACAGGTGTTGTAGATGTGTAGCTGTCAGGGATTAAGTGTTGTAAAGGTGCAATCTCTTAGGATTTATGACTTCTTTATGGTCGGAGATGTGGACGAGGCTTCTCGTGAGGGTTCACTGAAACAAAACGTATTTGCCGAGATCGATTATTAATATTGGGTTGTTCTTCTTTATTGTCACCAAGTGATCGCCTCCCCCCCAGATCTTAATATCCCTGTGACAATGTGACAATGTCTCTCTCTACTCCCTCACCTCTGTCCATACTCCACTCTTCCTGGACCTTTCTTTTTCTTAAATCAGCAGAGCAAAATGAACAGATTTTCAGCATTACCAAACGGATGTACTTAGCCATTTTGAAACAGGTATAATTAATCCAGTTATTGACTTAGTCACCCCCCCCCCCCACCCACCCACACACACACACACACACACACACACACATACACACGCACACACAGATGAATCCTCCTTTGCCTTAGCCCCCTGTTTATTACTGTGCATCTCGACTTCAGCAGCACAGCATTGAAGTCAAATACATGTGGTGTATGTTCTGGAGCTGAGGAAGCTGGAGTTAGAGCGAGAGCATATTGTCAGCTTGTTTCAGACTTTTATGGCAGGGTGATGAAACTATGACTGTCACCGATGACTCATAACTGTACTTAGTAGTTAGAGGTACTGTATAAAATAGAATACTGAGTTATGGTACAAACGAGCATTTGCCGAAGACGGCTTGTTAGAAGGGGCTTGACAGGCAGAGAACACTTTATGGCCTCATGTTGCCTGATGGAAGAAAAAAAAACTGCAACCGATCTGCATAATGAAATACTGTACATGTAGGCCTATTTGCATTTCTGTTTTTTTTTCTGTATTGTTTGAGTTTTGTATGGAAATCCGGTGTCGGTGTTGTGTAACTCCACACTGTAAAGAGATAAACTGTGAACAGATGAATAAGCAGACATTGGGATTGAGTTTGAATTTTGCACGGTAGGATTCTTGGAAAACAAGCCTAGAGAGGTTTCCTAAAGAGATCCTTGTAGGGTTTTATAGATTAGATTTATCAACAATTGAAAGAGAAAGCAGTTGCTCTTTTTGGGTACAGTATGATTGCGTATTTGGGCCTCTTGCATCCAAGTAACAGGAAAACAAGAGAACACGTCCTTTCCTTCCCGATTGGTCACTGTTATATGTTATGTGTCTCCATGGCAGCTATGTTTTCAAAGTGTGGTGTTTGACCCCTTGGAAATACACCCCCACAACACCCACAAATTCTGCACAGGCATACGTTACGTGCATAATTTCTGTCTTACTGAACATATGCTGGAGTCTTTAAATAACTTCATTTGTATTCACTTAAGTATTTTCCACAGAAATGGAAAAACAACCCTCAACCTCGAGGCTATCAGATGCTATCAGTGTTTCCTTCTGTACTTTATCTGCACGAGCACCGCAGAAATACAGGCATAGCCTCGCAGTCTGTCGGTGTCATTAGGAACATGCTTGTGCCGTTGTTATGAGGAAACGTGTCAATCAAAGCAATAGACGGTACATCAGGTACATAAAAGCACAGTCATTGCGCAGTCACAGACAAGCGCCTTTTGTCTTGATACCGTATGGTTGTCTTGTTCTTGCAGAGGACACTTTAAACAGGAAAAA
>NC_137690.1:9573763-9591263 GCF_963989245.1 Nansenia antarctica
GACTGAATCTATAGCCATACAGTAGACCGTTGGCCACGGTATAGGTGAGATGGACGACGTGTCATGCGGCCGCGCTAAGCGGCGCTGTCCATGGTGCTGACAGCGAGTGCGTTTGAGGGAACTCACACAGTTTTGCAATTAACGCTGAGCAGAGCAAGAACAGTGAGCTTAATTGCACGATGGCAATTACACTGACAAGTAGATAACATGTCATAACATCCGATGAAAGATTAGGCTATAGCCTACCTGACGGTACATAATGACTGCACCGCTCGTGATAGAAGATAAACTCATGTCTCACCTTCGACTTCATCCTCGGGCAGGTTGACCGGAGGGTGGTAAGCGAGGATGTCCGGGATGGTGCAGATTCCCCGGTACATCAAAGTGGAGGTGTGCACTGGATGCATAGGCATGACTGCGATCTGTGGCTGCCACCTGCGCCCTGCTCTTCATATAGAATGGTTTAGAGAGTGGATCGCAACTTTCCCCTACTTTTAGAGAGGGTACGGACGGAGGATCAAGTCCATGAGTAGGAAGCGCAGTGGTTACAGCTTCCAGAGTCAGGAGAGAGAGAGAGCGTTCCGTGTGAGATCCACTGATCTAACTCTCTCTCGTCAAAGAACAGGACTGAGACTCGAGGCAATTTTGTTTTAAATTTGACTCTGTTAAACTTTGTTTTTCAGATTTTCGGGATCATGATTACACATAAGTGTTTGTAAATCAAATCAACGTTGTCAATCGTTAAAAAATGGCCTTACCTATGCACTGAATAAAACCCACTCATATCACAGCGGGTCCATAAGCATAGACGCCGCCAGCAATCTTCCAGCAGCACAACAAGCTTTACATTTAAAAAAAAAAAAAAAGATATAGATCTTTCTGCGCAGGACAGATCAACGGTAAAACAATTCAATCTATCTCATTCAATAATCCTTTATCCGCTGTTTTATTCCAGTCGTGTTGGTGGAGTGAAGGCATTCATTCATCCACTTGTTGGATATCTGTTATGACTTACAACGCTGTCTTGTCCTTTATCTTTCCATTGAGCTTTTAGTGATGACAATCAGGTGAGAGAAATTCTGAAAGAAAACACAATAGACTCCCTATTACGTTAAATGTGTTCTTTCACTCAACACACTAAAAAGGCGAGGTGCATGAATAGAATCCTTACCAAAAACATACGTTCTGCGCACAGGAACGCTCGCTCGCCCTTATTTGGTCATGGGCACGAGGGCGCATTTCCAGCACCAATTCCCTCTCCGTTCCGCACAGGTAAGGGAATGCTCTGCTTAGTGAGCGGCAGCCCTGTGTGTACTCTGCTTTCGTTCACCTGCAGACGCACACACACGTCCGTGACTCCAGTGAGTGCGCGTGTGTAGTTATCTATTTTGCACTGCATTCAATCCGTATTCAGCTCAGCGCGCGCTCTAAAACCTGGGTTTACTCACCACCGCCCATAGCGACGCACACACGTGCCCCCCACAGCACCATAATAAACAATGAGTGGTGTGTGATTAATGGCCGGGAGTCACACGTACGGATGATTTCCCCTCTGACGTCTCCCTAATAGAAATTGATACTTTTTAATACTGTGCCTTAAATTGCACTCATATTAATACGCAGGCAGTGTGCCACAGAGGTTGTTGACCCGAAACGATTGCACGTGAATCGTTTAAATGTGTATGGCATCAATGTTTCATATTCACAAATTAATTAATACAGTGTTTGCTATTCTAAAACTCAATAGTGGCAAAGGTCAAACTACATATTCCAAATACCAGATATCATGCTGAGGTATTTGCAGATTTAGGCAACTAAACTGTGAATTGAATGACTGTGTGTGTGTGTGTGTGTGTGTGTGTGTGTGTGTGTGTGTGTGTGTGTGTGTGTGTGTGCGTGCGTGCGTGCGTGCGTGCGTGTGTGTGTGTGTGTGTGTGTGTGTGTGCGCGCGCGTGCGTGCGTGCGTTTTATCATCTGCAGTCTCTCTTGGTCAAGGTGCAGTGTCACAATCTAGAGTAAACCTCTAAAATAAAATGAACTTCTTGCCCAATTGACATGGTTGGCTGAATCTACGAGGGATGGGTGCTTTCCCTTGTGTCACACTCTGTGACAGAGCCGGCTGTGTGTCTCCCCCCACCCTTACCCTCCCTCCCCATCCCTCATCTCTCAACAGAGTATCCCATCCCTCCCTCCCCATCCCTAATCCCTCAGCAGACCTCTCTCTTCTGCACCAGAAACCCCCTCTTAGGCTTCCCACTCCTGACTGAGTTTGATAAAATTGTTTAATGTTTCATGACACGGTGATGACGCTCTGTTGACAGCACTGAAAGGCAGGGCTGTTTGTGGCCAATTCCCCCGCAACTCCCAAACTGAACTGATTCACCAAGTGTGACCAGGGGAGTTGTCCATTTGTTTTGTTTTCCGATGAGGTTCCTTCGGAATTCATTCGAGTAAAAAATTAACTGACTTCATCCCTCGTGGCGTTGGTGTACTGTTATTGAAGTACCCTAAGGTTTTTGAGAAGAATAGAGATTGTGGATTATGAATTTCAATTGCTTCATGAGTGCAACAATGCTAATGGAATAGTAGCCAAATAATGGAAAAGTTGAATCAATTTGTGTATCTTGATCCCCCTGTCTAGTCTCTTTTAAGCCTTCTATTTGAAAAGTAATTACATCAGAGATAGCATGAGCACTTTGTAAGGTATGCTCACACAAGCCTGCACACAAACTCACACTCACACACAAGCACACACGCAGGCACACACATGCACACACCTCTCTCCACATGGCCATCTATACTAACCCAGCCTGCTGACTCACAATGCTTTCTTTTAAGACACATGAAAGGCAGGTCTTGCATTCTGTGTGTGTTTCGGTCCTTTCAGCTGTCCATTGACCACGATGCCAGCAGTGGCCCAAACACGTCCTCACACTGATGGGTCAAAACAAAAGGCCTCCCTGCAGCTACCTACACTACTGTGTCTTGTGATAACAAAAACTGGAGTCACCTCTTTTACAGTCATTTTCACGGAACAGCACACCTAAAGACCACTCAACAGGGAGGCAGTCTTAAGGTCATGCTGCTTCGTGGCTTCAATAGCCCTCGATAGCCTTGACGTTCAGGCACCTCTGGAGTCAGAGTCCTCCTTTGTTACCAGAGCTATTTAATGATTTCCCCCTCCTATGCTGGGGTCTCTAAAGATATCCCACTGATTCCCTCTCCTTCACCCCTGTGTCAGTGAGGAGAGTCTCAGGGCTAACACTAGATGGCAGTGCCCCTACCCTCAGTGCCCAAGGCCCTTCATGTTCTCGGTTTGCTGGAGGTAGAAGTTTACCCTATATTCCTATAATAACTTTAACCACAAGGCGGTTGAAATAATATCCAACCCTGTGTTAGTAGCTATAGTAACTTGCATCCACTACACATGTCTACTTCAGGGCTCGTGTGGGGCATAAAGCAGCCAGTTAGGTAGCATTGAGGCTAATCTAAGATAGGCTAGGTAGCATTGAGGCTAATCTAAGCTGGGCTAGGTAGCATTGAGTCTAGTCTAAAATGGGCTAGGTAGCATGGAGCCTAGTCTAAGCTGGGCTATGGGGAGTCTGACAAGGGGCTGTGGTGATGCCCGTCAGGTCTCTGATGACAGGTTAGCTCTCTGCAGATTTAAACCCTGTCATACTCTGCTCAGCTCCGTGGCAGTTATTCCCTAAAGACAGGAGGCTTGCAGGAGCCGACAGCTTTTTCAACATACTTTTTTTTCTTTCTTCAGAGGAGAGGAAGAGCCAGAATTGACTGTAATAAGGACTGGAAGAAGTGGGAAAAGGATGAGAGAAAAAGCCTGGGGTTTTAATAAAGAAGCCTGATTGCAATGTTAATGATGAAAGAGAAGGAGTGATAGATAAGGTTTAGGGTTAGGGATAAGGAGGAAGAGAGAGAGAAAGAGAGAAAGAGAGAGAGAGAGAGAGAGAGAGAGAGAGAGAGAGAGAGAGAGAAGCAAAGGATCGAAGAACATTTAACACTAGAACCGCCATTTCTCTTTTACCTACTCTTAGCGCCGCCTCGGGGTCCCCTTGTCTTCACAATGGGAGTCTGTGTACATTTAAAAGTATGTATGGTCAGAAGCTGAAGTTATTCCATCAAAGATTCTCCAATGCAGAAAGATTCACGTAGCTCCATAGCAAAGTCAAATACAGCCAACCAGCGAAGACGCATCTACGCAGACTCACTCTAAAAAAAGTCAATAAGAGGCTAAAACTGTCTGCCACTGCAGTGCTCTACTCTACTGAATCACATCTCCACAGTTAATGTCCCGGGTATGAGCTGGTTTGTCTGGGGCTGGCCCCCCATGTCAAATCAGCCTCTCCATGCCATATCCCTGGCTTCAGAACAGCTGGAACCCTACATTGGATTGACGAAAGGCACTCAGTGCCAGAGTACACCATTAAGCTGGATCAGGATTCAACTGTGAAGCCACAGGGACCTGTATGGCTGAAGGATAGACGGTAAAAAGGTCGACTTCTCTGTGATTGTGAGGGACACACAGTTATCACAATCCACAGAGTCATATAGCCCTATGAGTGGCCACCTATGTTCCCTGTGCATTGTCAATCAATCTACTGTATTTTGGTGTAGAGATACTTGTTTGTGCCAACACTGATGCTTTGGGACACTTGCAGTGCAGAGTTAGATATAACTCAGCCCATACAGAGCTTAGTTCCAACTAAATGTCACCTCTTTCCAGTTCCAAAATGTTCCCATTTGGTAAGCATTGGCAGTGGTACAGCCCAGTCTCAAGACCCGGTCCCCCATTCCAATGTTTATCTTCTTGGCCGAGGCGGGGGGAAAGCAGAGGGTATGAAGATGCACAGTGAAGGGAGCCTTTGAATGCAGCAGCAGCTTCAACGGAACCACTCCTCCTGGCCTTCACATCTACTCCCTAGGCTGCTAGACCGTGTTTATCTTCAACAATCCCCCCCCCCCCCCCTCCCACCCGCCCTCCCTCTCTCCCTGCTTCTCCAGGCAGCCCTGAGACGGACCGCAGGGAGGGTTTTCAGAGGACACCAGCTAGCTCCTTTTTGAAGTAGCGCTCTGCTATTTGGGGAGTTTCGTCCGGGAGGTGGGGGGTGGGGGGGGGTATAGGGGGGGAGAGCTTGGAAGTGCAGTAACAAACCTTTCATAAGCAAAAATATAAGAAGTCCTTGTGTGACAAACAGACTGAGCCAGATACCTCCCTGGTGGAGCAGGCTTGATCTCACATGCCTCAGAATGAAGCAAGGCTTTGCGAAAGTTGAGGCCTAAGATTAAAGTTAGCACTGGGAGAAAGTTCCTTGTGGTGTGCATTTGCATTAGCAGAGCAGTATTTTTCTGCTTTTTGGCTGAGTGGGGTAATTTATTAGATGCTGATGCGATAAAAGTATTCATGTTTTACTGATGATTCATTCAACGGTTCACGCATCATCAAGTGCCACTATGTTCATGGAAACAGTAGGCCTGTCATAATATCCCTATTCAGCCCAATTAATGTTAATGCATTGGCCTAAACTACTCTCATAATGTGTTCCAGTCTCATTTTATAGTTTACAGTTACACATCAACATGAACATAATATTAAAGCATGTTCTTCAATTAATTCAAATGTTTGCATTTGCTGCACAGATGGGCTGCCTGCCAACCAAAGAAACCAACCAAATCAACATTAGTCAAAGATGTAATCAAATATGTGCTCTTCTCACTTTTTACTCAGTGCCGCTTCATATTTCTGTGCGTGAGTGGGTGGTGTAACTGTAAGTATTTATAGTGTTTGGTTTGTATGATTCAGACAGGCGTTTAGGGTACTAGTGAGCGAACACTTCAAATCTACCAAATGGATACACGGATGTGGGAGCATAAGAAGAGAGAGTAACTAGAGTACTGTTATGCAATGGGTTGATGAAAAACAATCATTGTGATTGGCTGAGAGGCATTTAAAGCTATGATTTAATGTCAAGGCCTATATTATGATATTTGCATTAGATTGCATTTCCCATGACAACATTTCTCAACATTTCCTCATAAGCTTCTATCTGGAACAACCAGTGACAATCAGGATCAGACTGGTTCAAAGTCAAAAGTCCCAAAAAAAGAAGTCAAAAGTCACTTTATAGTCCCATGACTGGAAAATTTGTTTTGGGCTTACACCACACTGCAGCCAAAAAAGAACAACAGACAATACAACATGTTAAAACACAGACAGAAGGCAACCCTGATTCAGACAAGAGTAGCAGTAAAACAATAAGTAAAATCTATCCAATCCAACATTCATCTGGTGCTGTTTAAAAGTTTAACTGAAACCGGAATAAAATAAAACCTGTTTAATCTAGAGCGGGGGACTCTAAACCTCCTCCCAGAGGGCAGTAGTTCAAACTCTGCATGTAGGACATGAGAGGGATTCGTGAGAATTCTATTAGCCTGCCTTAGAGTAGCCTGTTCAAAAATAGACTGCAGGGATGAGTGGTCTTTCACCCCTATGATCTTCCATGCAGTCTGGATCAGCTGGACCAGTTTGGACTTTAGTTGTACAGATTACCAGGTTACCAAAACAAGCTGTAATGCCGTATCTGATGAGACTCTCTAAGACAGACTGATAGAAAAGTAACATAAACTTTTGGTCAACACCATGAACCAAAAGTTTATATCAGAAGAAGCGAACTGCCTTCCTAGCGGGCAGAAGCGCAGCGGCCAGCTCTCCTGCTCCTAAGCTGAAATCGACCACCACCTAAGAGACACCTTCAGTGACAACTCCAGGGAGCAAGATCTGGGCCACTGCAGGGCCTTGATTAATCCATCTGCACCATCTCTGGACTTTGACTGGAAGGAGCCCGGCTGGAAGGAGGTCCAGGAGGTGGTCAAGTAGGCAAGAGCAACCTCATCCCCAGGACCGAGTGGAGTACCTTACAAGGTATACAAGAACTGTCCAAGGTTACTCCACAGGCTCTGTAGGATCAGTGGAAGTATGCGGAAGGGGTGTGGATTCCAAAGGAGGAAGGAGTTGAATAACATCGATCAGTTCAGAACCATCTCGCTGCTCAATGTTGAGGAAAATATATTCTTCAGCATTGTTTCTAGGTGCCTGATGCACTACCTCCTGAGGAACTCCTACATCGATACCTTGGTCCAGAAAGGAGGGATCCCGAAGGTACTGGGGTGTCTGGAGCACACAGGCATAGTCACCCAGCTGATCAGGGAAGCCCAGGAGAATGTCACCTCTTCGGACTTCGCAAATGCCTATGGGTCCAGACCCCACAAGCTGGTCAAAGAGGCACTGAACCAGCACCATATCCCAGGCAAGTTCTGGGTCTACAACCTCAGAGTGGCACAAGCTCGAGAAGGGAATCATCACTGGATGCAACATCTCAGTAATCCTTTTCACGCTCGCCATGAACATGCTGGTGAAGTCTGCTGAGGTTCAGTGCAGAGGAGCCTGGACAAGACAAGAGCAAGCAGTGGAGCACAAAGTGTGAGGGACCCTGGAACACATCCTCAGCTGCTGTTTGAAAGCCTTGGGCGAGGGGCGCTACCGCTGGCGACATGACCAAGTCCTGAAAGCCATAGCGGAAACCATCTGCAGTGGTATCAGCCACTGCAAGCACCTCCGCCCAGTGCTTTCGTCAGGGCTGGGGAGAAGCTGACATCAAGTGCCAAGATCACCTCCTCTGGCCTGCTAGCAATGGCACAAGACTGGGAGCTGAAAGTCGACCTAGGGAAACAACTGAAGTTCCCAGAAACTATTGCCACAACAACACTCAGGCCAGACATGGTGCTGATCTCAGAAGCCTCCAAGCAGGTCATTCTGTTAGAACTTACTGTTCCATGGGAGGAACGCATTGAGGAGGCCAACGAGAGGAAGAGGGCAAAGTACGCTGAGCTACTGGAGGAAGGTGCGAGCCCATTGAGGTGGGATGCAGAGGATTTGTGGGCCATTCCCTTTGCAGGGCCTACAATATGCTGGGCATCACAGGGGCCAGTATGCAAAGGGCCATCAAGTTGGCCACCGAGGCAGCAGAAGTTGCTTCTAGGTGGCTGTGGATCAGGAGAGGAGAGCCGTGGGTGAGGTAGTGAAGCCTGGACAATGCTTGATCAACCTCGGTTGGGTCGCCTCGGGGAGGGAGTCTAATAGCCGAAAGACCCGAAACTCCCAATGAACTCTATTACCGTACTTCTATTACTGATGATGTGTCCAGGTGCATCACAAGATTATGTATTTCACACGTTTTTACTTGAACTATATTTATCATGGCAGGGCAGAAACCACCACAGTCTATCACAAAATCAAATGTAAGCATTGTTGTCTTGTCACAATTTTCTCATTTGTTGTGTAACTGTTGTATATAGCAATAATGCCCATGAGGCTGTGATTTATCATGAATATTGTCACTCGCTAGGGGATTTGATGGCTGCATCGTGCCAACTCCCCCCAACTCCCCCAACCCTTGATAGTATTGATGATAAATCATGGCCTCTCGAGCATTATTGCTTAATTATGAGGCAGTTGTGGATGGAAGAGTACCAGTAGGTAAGAGGAAATCATGCCTCCAGATGCCCACAGTGTGTAAGGGATCTCTGCGTCACAAATGCCCAGAGATCCCTTCAAACACAATGGATGAACCCATCCACAAGAAACAATGAACAAATCAGCATTATCAGAGGCTGTTTGTTTGTGTTCATTCAATAGTGTACAGCTCACAATTGTATGACCAACCTACAGAGGGTTAACTCATCTAAGCTTCCACAGTAAGTTATTGTGATGTTTTCTATTATATGAAGTTTTATTCATGAATCGTGGAACCAAATTGAGGAAGACGAATGGCTGTTGGAGCGTGGAAGAAATAACATTTGATACCCTTATTAATTATTTGTCATTGGACTAAAGTGCACCTCAATATTATAACTTTCCCCGGGACAAAGTGAACATGCTCTTACTGAAATAGTGTTACGTGAGCCGTTTTTAATATAAAGATAATACAGTGCATACATCACCCAGTACACTGCTCATTAAGGCCGGTCGCCTCCTATGCGGCATGCCGCGCAGGTTACGCTCTATTCATTTATCCAAAGCCAGTGGTCCGTCTAAGTGTTCATCAATCACATGTTAAATTATTTGTCTGCCCATTAGTGTTGATGAGCCCTCGGTATTGAGACCTCTCCATGGCTAATGATACAGAACGGACACGCTGGGCAGAAGCTTTTAAAAAGCCATTGCACATCTGCCCCCGAGGCTCCCCTGGACGCCTGTGATGTTGGGGCGACCATTACATAAGTACCTAGCAGCTGGAGGGGCACACACAGTGACAGAATAGCCACACTCCACACAACTTAGACCAGGAAGAAGAAGAAAAAAAAACTCCCTTTTTTTGGGTGGGGCGGTTGTGGGGGGGTGCATCGGCAGTTGAAGAGGTATGCTGTGCTCAGTGCTCCCTCACGAATTTGGATCGTGTCTCTCTGACATCAAAGTTGGGAAAACCAGGGCAAGATGGCTGTGTCATGTTTATCCCATCAGTGAGCTGTGAGTCTGTTTGCACACCTTTTCAGAGGAGCCATTTTGACACATCAAAACAACTGAGTCTGCAAGCTGTGTATTTCCTCCCTGTAACCCAAAAACATGACAGTGAGATGCTGGGAGGGGCAACCATGAGGGAAAGGATCCTTTTGAAAAGTTTAACAAACCCAAAGTTCATGAATAGTGGGCAAATACATTTTTTTATTACCTGGCATCTTTAGAGCACTGAATAAAACTTTTGTTACGACTAAGGTGTCATTTGATAAGTCTAGTGTAGTGGTAATACAATTATTCAAGCAACATTGTTTCATAGTTTTCATTCCCCTGAATAAAGTTTCATGAGCGTGCACTCCAAGCATCTCCTTTTACTTAGAGTGGACTTTTCCCGAACTTTTCCAAAGTGTCTCAGTCTTCCACAGATCATTTGTGAGTCATGTCCTCGCCACAAACCTTTATATGGAAATAGTGGAAATATGGAAATAGTGGAAATAAAACCCTCCCCAGTTTGAAATCAATTCTTCCCAGTTAAATCCAGGGATATTCTAGTCCTGCCCATTCCCTGGGATGATTCTGATTGGTTGTCTTGGTTGGTGGAGGATTTCTGTGCCTGAGCCCTTTAACACAGCGTTAGTAACGCTGCTGGGACAGTGTGTATCTGGGCAGTGGGTTCCCTCCTCCCCCCTCTCCTCCTAGACTCATCTTCTATATGACTGTACCCCGCTGTGGAAATGTGGCTCTCCAAGAGGTCTGGAACAGCAGATATGAACATCCTACAAAATGTCCCCTGGAGAAGTGCAGTAAAACCAGGACTAGCAGCTAACCCTCCACTGATAAACCTCGCTGTAACGCGGTGGGGTGTGTTAAACAGTATGCTGAGTGCAGAGTGCAGTAAACATTATGTGTGTGTGTGTGTGTGTGTGTGTGTGTGTGAACTATACAGAACTACACAAAAATGTGTTCCTGCATATCCTATCCTAGTTGTAAAACTGATAATGGCCAATATGTGGATTCTGGCGTGTTTTCAGGTCTTTTCAGGTAGAAATCAGAGGACGGACTCATTGTAATGCGCCCGTCCTCCGAATCCTTATCTCTACCAGCCTCCCCATGTAAGCAATAGACCACTATAAATTACTTTTACCTGCACCAAAATACACACCAGGGTCCCTTTACTTGGCCTAGAAACATAAAGAAAGCTATAACGTGACACTGCTATAACATGACTGTGACACTTGAACTAATGTCATTTTTCCTCGTATATCAACAATGTATTTGTCCAGTTGATTTTGACGGTGACTATCTACTACTATACTGTGCTCTTTCAGAATGATAATGCTATCTTGGCTTCCAGTTAGCCACTTGGTCAATAACGTGTGACAGCCACATACGGTACTTAAGCCACTGTCTACAAACTCCTCTCCACTGAACCTTGTTGGACCGCTCCTCTTGAATACAAAACACATTGATCCTGGCCTCAGCTCCCTCTGACTCTCTGGCTCTGTATCGTAATCCAGCATTAACATGGAGATTGACCCAGAAAATGTATGGGCCGATAAATGGACTTGGACACTGACCATCATGCATTATCGTGTAATGGCCTTCTTTAGCATGGCCCCCCCACGCAAGTTCTCAGTGCGAGGCTTCACTGGACCATGAAAGGAGGGAGGGACGGAGGGAGGGAGGGTGGGAGAGAGGGAGGGAGGGTGGGAGGGAGGGAGGAGGCTGGTTCTGGCTGCTCCTATCTGCATGCAGTCTCTTAGCCAAGCAGCAGCACTTATCTGGTCTGACAGCAGCAGGTATTGGTGTGAGATGTAATATTGGATACGACTTCATGCTTTCAAGAAGATTTCTTTGCTGTGTTGCTTTTTTTCTCGCAATACCCCATACTGTATAGACTATGTATAAATGTTGGCTTATCAAATCCTAGATTTATCATCGACCTTTGGACAATTTGACTTGAATACAATGAGTTGTCAGTACAGAATGTACTACAGACAAGAGCAAATTCCTGTGACACACGCACGATATCTCTGGGAGGAACGCTGTAGTAAGACTCATCGGGCCCTATTATGCACTTCTTAACTTGCCGTATTAAGTCTTAATTAAGACGCACCGCCAGGTTAAGACCTACCCCCACCCTTATTACGCGCTTCATACGCGCTACTGCTATTATGCAGGTGTCGATATGTCGATAGGCGCCCACACATAAGACGTAAAACTCCCGTGCATATATTGCTCATTGTGGGAGTGTTCATATGTTAATGAAGTGCACTAGGCGCCCCTGCTATTATGCGATCTGACTTTGCTCCTATCGCTAAGAAGTGGTTTGAAAAGTTCTTACGTTTAGACTTCATGCACGTTTTGAAACACGAGCGCGCCTCCGCGGTTTGCGCATGCATGTGGGCACACATGAACACGCACGTGGCTCCACGGCAAGACGTCAATTACGGTCACAGTATAAATGCTTTATTTCAGAAGGGAGAGGCAGAGAAGCGCGCTGACCTCCTTCTCAGGTCTTCCATAATAGCATAGCGCTAATGACTCAACGCAGCCGGTTCTTAAAGGGAATGGCACCTGGCACGCTGATTGGGTTGATTGAGAAGACACCCAAAACACACCCATGACTAATTTCTTTGCTTAGCGCCGGGTTTTAGGCGCCCACTACAGCACGCATAATAGCAAAGTGGCCTTGACCACGCCTCCACGTCTTAAGTTTAGATCTACCGCCTCGTCTTATTGATGAAGTGCATAATAGGGCCCACAATGTCCTCTCAATAAACTCAAGCCTTTCGCTTCCATTTCTAATTTAAACGTTATCGTCTTGCATTCTCTAACCGAAAAAACAACCCTAACTCTAGCCCAGACAAACAAACCATACGGAAATATGGGAACACTCTAGCTTCAAAGTCTCCCTGTGCACTGGTCCCAACAGTGCAAGCTTGTCAGAGGCACATCCAGAGTAAACAGTGGGTGCCGATCTGGTGTTCCCGATACCACAGGTGCGCTTGTTTGGGAGCGGAAAGGCTGTCTGCGGGCGAGCTAAAGGCGGGTACCAGCAGGTGTGCCAGACAGACGGATGGGAGTCGTGTTTGCAACCACCTCTCTGCCACACACACCTCTGCTCGTTTCCCCAGCACTCACAGACACAAACAGACACAGACAGATGTCACACACACACACACACACATGCACACAGACACACACACACACACACACAGACACACACACACACACACACGCACACAGACACAGACACACACACACACACACACACACACACACACGCACACAGACACACACACACACACACACACACACACACACACACACACACATGCCAGTGGTACATTAATTCTCTCGGAACGGACGTCCTTGCACCCATCAGTTTGTTTGTCCTCTAAGTTTCTTCTCTTCAAAGCCTTTGGAGAGGAAACAGCCTGTGTCCAGTTCCCCTGTTGAAAGCTTCATCTCTCTCAGTGACTTCAGGATATGTGTGATAGTCGCAGCCAAGTACATTCACAGATGGACCCAGAGCTGTTTCATTCTCCCCATTCCCTGTCAATCAGCCATTGAATCTGTGCTCCATAGTAACTATAACGTGTTGCATAACCGTTGCTCACTTGACACCATGGTACTATAAGTCTTCCAAGAATAATTGACAATGACAAGACTACAACAATATGCAATATACAGTCATGAATATGACATCTAATTACATATGATACATCATTTGATATTTTCACACATTAATCACTGTAAAAAAAATGCCTTTTAGAACATGCAAAAGTTAAATTAAAGGACTGTCTTATCGAGTAACATTGAAGGCAGACGGACAAATCTTCATCATTACGGACATTTCCGGAACAATACATTCTGTCGGTGACATTGAGCGCAGGGTTATTCACTCGGCTGGCTCGTTTAAGAGACAGTGTAAGACAGTCCTCAGAGGGGAGAGAGGATAAATCTTCCTTGTGATCAGAGGGTCTTATCAAGCCCAGCTCCACATCTGCCCTTGTGGGTAAGGCTGATATCACAGACGACATGGTGTTGACACAGGCAAGGTCAGCGGAAGACAGACACTTCTCCCATCCCTTAGAGAAAGCCAGAGATTAGAGAGGAAAGTACAATACCCACCCTCGCTGCCCGAGTCAGACTGATTTCAAAGTAAAAAACCTGTCTGTAGCATATTAAATAGCCATTATTTCAAATGATAGCTACGGTCCGTTTACAATTTCACTGTAACCTAGGAAGAACGCTTCACATATTGTATTTGTTAATGCTTTATTTGGATAGTGCAACCAAAAGATACCCACGTTGTCCTTTCTTACCACCTTGAAAACCAAACAGTCTCAGCTGAATGAGTGGTGATGTTTTCGCTTGTTTACCGTCTCGTCCACAGGAAACCCTCCACTGGAACGGAGTAGGGAGTCAGAGGTTGTTTCTACCCATTTGTTTCTGCATAGGGATGCATGAGTCACCATAGGAGGAGTGTTTTATCTCCCAGGGAGACGGGGAACTACTCATCCACCAGGGGAGATTGCTGGGAGTGGAAATCAGAGGACAGGCTCATTGTAATGTATGAATGTTTGATACCGTTTCTCATTCCTTTCCATTCATTCCAATGAGCTTGTCCTCCAATCGACATCCACCTGCCTCCCCTGATACACATAGAGTACCAGTCAAAGGTTTGAACACACCTTCTCATTCAATGGTTTTTAAATGAATACTGAAGACAACACAACTATGAAAGAACACATAATATGGAATTGTGTAGTAAACCAAAAAGTGTTAAACAAACCAGAATACGTTTTATATTTTTTGATTCTTCGATGTAGCCACCTTTAGCTTTGATGACAGCTTTGCACACTCTTGGCATTCTCTCAATCGGCTTGGGGTGTGTGTGTGTCAGTGGAAAAGGAAACTGTGAACACCGCCCTGCATTCTCTTCTCTATGTGGGAGAAAACCACAAAAAAGCAAAAGGTGGCTACTTTGAAGAATCTAAAATATAAAACATATTCTGGTTCGTTTATCACCTTTTTGTTTACTACATAATTCAATATAAGTTCTTTCATAGTGTTGATGTCTTCAGTATTCATTAAAACCATTGAATGAGAAGGTGTGTCCAAACTTTTGACTGGTACTGTACTAGTATAGGCTGTCCTGAGCATGAACTTAATACTGTAGCAATGAGAGAAGGGCTGAGAATTGTAGTTTTATAGATTTTAGTATAATCATCAATGAGGCAAGAACAATATGGATGTTGTCAGCCTAAGCTGGTGTGTTTGGTGAACATTATTGCATTGATTTACAATAGAAACAGAATACATATTGATTGAAATGTCTTGAAGCGTTAACGTCCATGACCTTTTTCACAATTTCAGTGAATCAAACATCATAAGCCCAAATGAGAACATGACAGGTGTATTTTCCGGGCGCATTTGACATTGTGTATTTCCACTCACCTGTTTACTGTGGATGGATTATCTGTGTTTGTTAGTTTTGTTCATTGAAACAATCTGGCATTTATATCCCACCCAGCCAGCAGCCAAGAAGCATGTGTCAGAGGAACATGAGGCTTTCAGAAAGAGAAAGGAGGAGGCTTTCAGAGAGGGGGGAAAGGGGGGGAAGAGAAAGAAAAAGAGAGAAAGAAAAGTGGAAGTGTCTGCCAGCGAGCTACATTCTGTTCCACTCCTGCAGTGCTCCTGCCTCATGGCTCGTGCTCTGCTGTCAAATGGGAAACGGACAGTCGGAAGCTAATGTATTTCTGCCTGTTGGGGGATATCACACTGCTGCCTCTACAGGAGAGAGAGGAGCCTTCATTAGACTGAAAGGGCCCCCCTCCCCAGCACCGCTTTGTGGAGATGGCTTCCTCTGCCCACCTCTGAACAGAGATTAGGAGACTCCCCCAGTCCGCCTGAGGACCCAGGTCACTGCCACCTCCCCGAGCTGCCACCCCCCCACAGGTTGCCACTATACTTGTGTAGTAGTAGTAACTCTGTAATTGCTCTAGTAAAGACTCAATTCAACCTGAATTCACCTGTTGTTATGTAGTACATTGGTACAATGCTTTGTAACAGCATAATGCTAACTGTCAGTAATATAATCGACAGCTGTCAATATTGCAGTGTGTTTATACTGTATGATAATGTCATGGTTCGTAGCTAACACCTGCTACGACAGCTATGGTTATGGGAGTGACAGCCTATGCTAGACATGGTAAACGTGAATTCTAGTGCTAGTTACTCACAGCTCACTCACAGCGTCAATCTACATGTAATCTAATCACTAAATCTAATCTTAGGCTAATTACTTGTCACTATAATTACCTGATGAAGAATAAGAATGGGTAATCCATAGTAAACGATCGATCAACTGCTACTGTCGTAAATGAAAGATCGGACTAAGCTGTGAAGTAACAGCATGCCATGGATAAAACAACATAACTATGCCAGATGTCAGTCTGTGGTGGTGATGTGTACACAGTTGTTGTGTGAACAGTAGGCAATGTGAAGGCATCCTGGAGTTAGCAGAGGAAAACATGAAAAGGAGGGGAAACAGAGAACAAGAGAGAGAGAGAGAGAGAGAGAGAGAGAGAGAGAGAGAGAGAGACAGAGAATGAGAGAGAGAGAGACAGAGAATGAGAGAGAGAGAATGAGAGAGAGAGAGAGAAACAGCTCTACAGCGCAGAGAGGGATAGCAAGGCAGAGAGAGAGAGAGGAGGAAAGAGAGAGAGAGAGAGAGAGAGAGAGAGAGAGAGAGAGAGAGAGAGCACAGCTCTACAGCGCATACTATACAGTCAGTGTGGTTGGCCATTGTCTCCCACTTCTCCTTCAGAAGCATCCTCCTGTATTTACCAAATTTACCGAATTTAACTATTTATAGCTACTGTATCCATTTCAGTGTGCATTCAGTAAAATGAGGAAGATTGCAGACAAACCAATTATGATCGGACAGCTGTTCTCATGGTAACTGGCCAGAATCAACAACCACTACGCTCACTAACAGATGCTGCTAGGCTTCGAATGTTTGTGGAAGGGATTGTGTTCTGTCTTTACAGATTCATAGCAAATGGCACGTTGGCTCACTACGTTTGTAAGTGACGGTGGTTTGACCATCTTTATTAACAGAAAATGGAACATGGAACCAACATTTAAAAAGTAGCATTTATTCACGCTGCTGCCCCTCTACCCCCCTGATGTCTGGCTGGCAGGCTGACCAGGCTCTCTGGCAAGCGGGCACTGGCCTTATCCTTTAGATGTATTTTAGATGTCCCTTAGATGTCCCTCAGGCCACCTGCTTTATGCCCATTCTCTCCTACTGTTTAATGTATCCGTTTTTCAGTTTGCAACAGCCTCTAATCTTGTGTTGTCCTCTTTGAGCTTATCTGTCCGAGGGGCTCTGAGCCCCTCAAAACCAGACTCCAGTTAGATTAGATAAGATTAGATTCAACTTGTCATTGAAGAGTACAAGTACCAGACAAGTACCAGACAGCGAAATGCAGTTAAGCATCTAACCAGAAGAGCAAATAGTGATATAAGAACATGATATAAAAACATGACAATGATAGTGATAGGTACAGTATGGCATGTACTGCCCTAACTGAGCTGTTTGACAACAAAATTTCCCCATTGGGGACAATAAAGGTTTTCAATCAATCAATCAATCAATGTACAGTAGTTTAGAGGTATACAGTTATGAGCTATGTACAGTTAAGGTAGCGTATGTACAGTATGTAATGTACAGATGTATAAAATAGGCTATATCAAAGAGGTATGTACAATGTGCAATAATACAGTATGCGAAAAGGTAAACTAGTTCACTATGCATATCTGTAGGAACATTGCTGCTTGCAGTTATATTGTTTATATTGTATTTATTGTTGATATTGATTAGTATTTTTTTGTGGTGAAGCACTTTGTGACATTTGTCTGTGTAAAAAGTGCTATACAAATACATTTGATTGATTG
>NC_137690.1:9596263-9598763 GCF_963989245.1 Nansenia antarctica
TTCCTTATCATTCCTCTCATCCTGAAACACATGGGGGCCTCACCATCACTGAGTGAGACATTTCTGAATGGAGGCAGATGTGGCTTTTGATGATACACATCCACCATCCAGGCAACAACAATGGTCCTATCCTCAGCCATCCCACCTCCTGTTAGCTGTGAATGAAAAGCGCGATCCCCAAGGATATCTACCTTGTTGATTTGACCTGTGTCTCCTCAGCACAGTTCCCATTGTGTACGGTACATCAAAATGTCTCCACCCATTTGATCGTCATTTTGTCCATAGCAATTCTAATTGTGTTTGATGGAGCCAAAGGAAATATTTATTTTTAGGTAGTAAAGATAGCATTTAGCAGTAAGCGCAGACGGCAACAGACACAATCGGTTAGTTATGAGAGTAGGAACGTGAAATGAATTTGACACCGCGAAGAGTCACTGAGAGAAGCATAAATGAACAAAGTGCTATGGAATGTCAACCTCCATGACCTGGATTGTGTGGATGTTAAACTGCAGGGGATGTGTTGTCATTGTCCCACCAGGCTCCAGAGACATACCCTTGCCACAAGGAAGACTCATCCAAGTAGTCCGTAGTTTTGAATATCAAAAAAGAAAATCTCTGCTATGAGCTGCAGACGTCAACATAATAGCTGACAGTGTTGCATGAAAATGAAGATAATAAAGCTTCATTATAGTGGTGTCAAACTAATTATATTCAGTCTGTACATGGACTGACTGCTCAAGTGTGTAATAGACACAGTTTAATGCCCTGGGGGCACTCTGTGGAGTTTCACTTCCCATTCCAACTCTGTCTCAATCACAGAATTATTTACTGCCTAAAAAACAGAAACTAAAGAAACGACTCAATTCCACAGTCTCAAAATATACTTATTTCATATTCCGTATACAATAAACAATACCGTCACAAAATAACGACAGAATGACACATTCCTATTTCTCAATACTTTGAATTGGAGATCTTTGAATAGTTTCTTCCATTGTTATGTGAAGGAGGGCTCTTATATAAGTTTCCCAGATGGTGCTGGGTAACAGCCTGACAGCACTTGTTCAATGACAGGAGAAGAACATTCTGGAGGAGGAGGAGAGGAGACCATCTACGGAGAATACACTAAGTTGTAGTTAGGTTTGCACACATTCACATGCACACACATGCTCTCTTTCTCTCCCTATCTCCCTTGCTCTCTTTCGGTCTTGCACGCACACACACACACGCACGCACACACATAGACACACGCACACACACACACGCACACGCACACGCACACGCACACACACACACACACACGCACACACACACACACACACACACACACACACACACACACACAATATACCAAACACTGCTGTACCAAACACTGCTGGAGTTTTACAAAAACTAGATATATTGCCTTGACCTGAGCTAAATCAAACTTTCTGTTTTCTCCATAAACATTGTTCACTTAGCCGTGTCTGACAGAGGTAAATGGTCTTAACACAGATCCAGCCTCTGCTTCACCACTGGCCCTTTTATTCAGCCCTTTAACTCTCCTTGTGCGGTTTTCCGCTGGTCTTGACGGTAATTGAAACAGGCACAGGACCCAATTGCAGACGATACAGGCGGAATTACCTTGCCGAACAAGGCTACTGGTGGTTCTACCCTGTGGTCTGACTAGCCCTGGTATTGATAGGCCCCAATGAAACAACTGGCCAATTAAAATCACTCATGTGTTAAAAAACAAATGTGTGCTAATACTATCCCTTTGGCATAACAACGAGCAGGGGAGACAACGGGCCAATTTTTCACGTTTTTGTGTGTGTTTTCTTATACCAAGAGCCAAGTAAAATAATTGAGTTTTCTGCCTCAGCCTTCTGCCTCTGTCTAAAACAGTTGGCCAAATCGTCTGTGAGGATTAATGTCCTTGCAGGGCCAGTGTGTAGGGTGTAGCCTATAGTTAGTGATATGGGTTCTGGTCTAGCTGTAAATAATAGTAATGTGTTAAGAAATATAACAGTACATTCTCAAGGCATGTGATATTAAAACAGACATGTTGATGAGTCCCTATGGGATGGTAAAGGCTCGCTCTGGATATCTCACTACACATCCTGTATTAGCCTGGATGAGCTTTGATGGCACCCCCCGCCGCTCCTGTTTAAACAAGACAGACAGTCTTAGGTGTCAATCATGACCAAACTGTCCTTTCATGTAAGTAAGCTGCTCCGTGTCTGTAAGTGAGATGTCTTGGAGGAAACTCAACTTCCTGGGATTACATTAATTCTCGTTCCTTGTTGATAGCTACCATTCCTCCATTCCGTTCCAGGCATTACAATGAACCTGTCCGCCTGTCTACCTTCACCAGCATTCCGCCCATCTCTTCAATTTAGTACGCTTCTTAACTCTTGTTTATTTGACAATGTCTGAAGAAAGTAAAGAGTGCCACACAGTGGTTTTACATGTTAACTCCTCCATGTTCTGTATACTGCAGCGCTTCTGACACACTATTGGA